>NC_061111.1:165025272-165243924 GCF_002878395.1 Capsicum annuum | reverse complement strand
TTAGGTGCTTATTTAGATTAGGAAAATAGGGACGACTTATAAATGCCGTAAAGGCGAGAGAAACGTGCCAAAATTTGTGATGAGGCCGAAAAGTACTACTATCGGTAAGCCACACATCAACATAATAAATAATTTCAAAATAAATTAAAAGCGGGAGGCAAACAACTTTTAGGTTAACAAATATTATAAATCCAAAAAAAAAAATTACTTTAAGCCAGACATAAGTCATTAAAGCGACCGTGCTAGAACCACGGGACTCGAGGGGTGCCTAACACCTTCCCCTCGGTCAACAGAATTCCTTATCCGGATTTCTAGTTCGCAGACGAAAAAAATAAAAATTGAAGAGTCATTTCCTTTTGAATAGGTATTCAATAAGGTGACTTGGAACACCCAAACTCAATTCCAAGTGGCGACTCTGTAAGTAAAGTAATCCCTTTTCAAAACGTCATTTTAATCGAAAAAACCTATTTTCTCTAAAACCAACTCCCTAGCGGGGTCGGACGCGGTGAAAAAATAGGGGTGTGACATTTACAAGTGTACACCATCATAAGGTCGGACCTTGAATATACTTAAGGGCATATGTAGCTTGTTTGTCTCCGCTCATAACATAATCCTCGAAGACTCTTTCACGTTGCCATTCCTAATCAAGGTAAACTTTGGGATCCTATTCTCCTTTAAAGATGAATAGAGTAGGAAGACAATGACTTCTACTATACCCTCTATTTCTATCTTGGTTCGCAATTCCAAACATTTGATCATGGATATATTCATAGCCCTCATAATCTCCATTTACTTCGTAGCTATAACTATTTTCACCACAATCATAGTCTCCTATGTCGTAGTCACATTTATCCAAGCTATCGAAGACATGTTCCCCTTATATCACCTTGTACCTACAAAAATGAACAAACAAGATTAGTAGTAAAGCACCTCACCAACACTCATATGAACTCACCTTTTTGATCCTCACAATTGGTGCAACGAATGTTGAAAGTTTCTTATACTTTGATGAACAATAAGGTGTTAATCTCTACTTTTCGGCTGGAGAGGATTCTTGTTTGATCGACTCAAAAAAATACAAAAATCTACTTACGAACTTGAATAAAAAAGCTACAATGAAATAAAAAATAGAAAAGCTCAAAATAAATAGGACGATGAAAGAATTCAGACTCAAGAACTAATCGATCAACTTAGTAGACAAATTACTAGTTGATGAGTAGTTTAAAATAAAAAAAAAAGAGATTAGGAATCAAGAAATTGACACTAAGAATTAAACCTTGAGAAATGGAGTTTTTAGAGTGTTGAGATGTGTTTTAGTAGTTTAATTAATGTTGGAAAGTGTTGATAAATTTGGATTGGGGTTGTTGGAGTTGATTCACGCCAAAAGAAGGTGATTTGGGATGGGTTTTGGTAGTCTGCATTGGGGCAGCCTGCTCCAGCAGTTGGGATACAGGTGCAAGGAACCTTGGACGTAGTGTGACCCTCCTTTACCTCCTTTAGGTGCATTTAGGGTGTGGACACAGCTTGGGCACAAGTTGGGCACAAATGGGGAGCAAGTGGCCCGCCCCTTTCTTTGTGTTCGGCCAAAATTGCCCTTCCAATGGTCCCCTTTTGTACTTTCTTGTGAAATATCCTTAGGATCCTCTTATATGACTTTGTACAAACACTTTTGTACACATTTTTCTTCACTCTTTAGTATCAAACAACCAATTTTAGCTGAAAATTCTTCTCGAAAATAACAATTTCTTCTAGAATGCCAAGAACATGAACTTTTTCAACTTTTTCTCCTTAGTCGGAATGAGTTGAAATTTCGAACCTAAGCACTATTCAACATTCTAAACTTATTCCAAACGTTATTTTGCTCAAATTATTCACTCAAAACTTCAAATCTAGCAATACTCCTTCAAAATCTTGCAACACACCTTAAACATCTTCTTTTCAAATCCAAGCTTCCAATGATTGTATATGGCTCAATTTCACTCCAATTTAGCTCGAATTTGATGTATAGACTCTAACAGTGTCAGGGAATGAAAATATAATACTAGAAATACAAGAAAAATACAAAATATTAGATTCAAAATTTGACCTAAGACCAAAAACGTGAATAGTGACTTTTTTTTTTGGATTTTTGATTTTTTGACACTTTTTTTTTATTTTCAAGATAACAAACCCAAGAATAGAATCGTGGAAACGATCCTAAGATCGAATGTGATACCAAATGATATGAATCTACCCACGATGACTCAAATCGAAGACGCGGAAAGTAAAGATAGATAAATAGGAAAATGAGGATAGAAAGATAGACACAAAATTGATACCGAAAGGGCAATCGAAGGATGTATCAAATCCTAAAACCTCCCTTAATGACTATCAATAGGAACCTAACTCTTATGGTGGACCACAAAGGGGATTATACTGCCCTTATGACCAATATTTCTAAACAAGGCTCATCAAATGCTTTTCCAAGCACTCAAACACTCCCATGGAGTTTCATGAATACATCATGTAAAATTATCATCCAAAAAACTTAGGAAATAAGACTAGCTATCAAGCATTTATAGTTTGGCTACATATTACATAATTAGGGCCCAAAAGTGACTCAAATGTAATAAAAGACTTACTAAGGGTTGTTTTGACCCACTCTTGAAATGCTAGAGCGGATCAAAAGTAGATCCAAAATACCTTGGGCACATGATCCTTCCAAGGGCTTTCAAGCTCCGTTTTGCACTCCTTCGACTTCACCAGGGTCCTTTGACCCTCCTTAATGGTAATCTTCCTCAATGTGCATCTCTTAAAAGAACTAAGGAGTCGTCAAGCACCTTGAGCATCATACGTATCTCATCCAAAGTTCTGGAGGTAATTTGACTTGTATCATCAGGCACCCCTATTTCTAGGATGGTACCCAAGGGATAGTCAACCTCATATTCACCTTTATTTTTAAGATGGTGAAAACAAAACCCAATAATTATCTACTATTGCCTTGGTTCTCATAGCCCTCTTTCAAGGATGAGGAGGATTCCTAAAGTTCACCCTAACCCCTCTTTCAAGAATGGTTTGAGCTTTCAAGAGCTTGGGATTTTCATCCATCAAACCCATTTGGGTATTTGGGGCATTTACCAACAAATCCCAACCAATTTACTCATGCAATAGTAGAACCCAACATCATAAACTAGTAAATGCACAAAAAATCACATCCCACATATGTTTAAACCCTTATCTAGCATAATCCCAAAAGGTAGATCTAGCACATCATAAGAATAATGAAAACAAATATACCAAGATATTCATCAATGTTATTCAAAAGAAAAATAAAGAGAGGACAAACCATACATTAGACTCAAATAAATCATTAATAGAAAAAGCCAAATCTACACTTTAGAGTTCCTCTAATTAAATCTTGCCTCAAATTAGTATAAATGTAAGCTCCAAGAAATTATAAAACCCTAAACTAAGGATGGGAGGTAGGGTTGTAGAATGATGATTTTCAGAATGAATGGGTATTAAGCCTTAAATGGGATTTGGGTTTGGTTGACCAAATAACCATTTTACCCCTGGGTCATTTTCTGCTCTCATGAGATCGTTGAAGCTTAATCACGATTGCACCTACTGTGATCGCAGAAGACTGATCGTGATTGTCGTTGGTTGACTAGCTTCACTGATTGTGATCATGGCCCTCATCCCGTGATTGCGGTAACTGAGGGCAAGATCCTGCACCATTTTCATCTTGTCCTGCTCTTGCACTTTTATTCCCTTTTTGATTCTTTTTAGATCAAAGTTTCTCCTGTTCTTCTCAACACTTGTATACCTAAAAAATATAGGAATTAGTGCATTTAGACACAAATATGTCTCCCTTAGACATTCAAATCATAGTAGTGTGCATGAATGTTGAGTGCAAATGAGTGGTGAACTCACCACTCATCAACACCCCCAACTTAAAGCCTTGCTTGTCCTCAAGAAACACTACCCTTTACCATGAGACAATGCATTTTTAAACCCAACTTAGATGACCTAAATGATCATAATGAATTAAAGTTGATTACTACCACAAATAGCTCTTCAAACATGGGCAAGACTATTTTCACAACACACCACAACATAAAATGTAATTTTCATGGATGCAAAAGACTTCAAAGAGAAATCATGCAACAATCACTAATACTCAGCAAATGACTGCTCTTTTAACTCAACTACATTATGCTTCTTTTGTCTAATTTTATAGGAGATGACCAAATCACCCACCTCAACTTATTTATATGCCTCATCACAAGAAGAAAAATTCCATACGCTAAGTTATCAAATACCCAACAAGGAATTTAAGTATGAAACACTTTCTCTCTCTCTCTCAAGAACTCTCAATGTTAATAAGTACCATCCCATAGGATTTCCCCCATTTTCCATTGCCACTACAATGAATGCACTTGGTTGGAGATCTTAAAGGGCTTTTTGAGCTTGTAACATAAGTTTGGGGCAGTGTAGGATGTTATTTGGGAACAAAGAGACTACACCCTCCTTGAACATCTACATTATACTTTTTCATCCAACTTTTGACCATCAGACACTTCTTTTGTTTTCACTCTTTAAGCATGTGCCTACTTTTACTACCTTGATTCACCCATCTTTTGGAAAGCATCTTCTTTTCATCTCTTTGCCTTGTGTATTTAATGCTTGTCTTTTCTTTATTGGGTCCCTCTTTTTCCTATTCATTTGTTCTCAAAATTTAACTCTTAGGCACTACCTTACATTCGTATGGCCTTAAGTTACCTCTTCCAAATCTTAACCACCCCCAACTTAGGCTTTTAGACTTAATTTGCATTCTTAAATCCAAAGAGGATAGGGTTTAAAAGAGAGATAAGAATTGAAAGGCTCACGACTTGTAATGTGTTTGCCAAATAAATGTCCAAACGCTCAAAGTGGGTGACTAGGGGTAACATCTATGTATAGGTAGTTTTTTTTTTTTTTTTTTTTTTGGCTAAAGTGGACTTCTAGTGTCGCAAAGATGATCTAAGATTATCTCCATAACCAAGTACAATAAAAATTAGCCTTAAGAGACTAGTGGAAAAGTTCTAGATAGTACAGTCACGTATGAGATTTAGACAAATAAGTTCACCACACATGGCATACAAATTCACCAAGGAGGCTCAATTGTCCCTCCCGCTAGAGACAAAAATGGAGTATCTACCAATTTTCACAAGTAAAAAATTTGGAGTCATAAAAAGAGATAAAGATTGTTACAATGTCACTCACGTCATGCCCTTGATTACTTTTTAAAAAAATTTTGGACTGAGAGGGGTGTTTGCTTTGCATTTTCATCATATACAATTTACTAACCATGCAAACAACCCAAGCCTTGGTCTCACATTTTGGCTTCATATGAGCAAAACAACTATATTGATGCTCAGACTTCGCCAATGGTATAAGTGTGATCCCAAAATCAAAATGTTATAGGAACTCAGACTTTCGTTGTATTTGAAGCTTTAATGCTATGGGTACTCGTACTTTCCTTGCATCTGTGGCTCAAGACCCAATCATGACAAATTTCCCTTAAGAATGTCATCACTCAATCTATCATATGGAAAGGCTCGCCCAACATCATTATTAGAAGAAATAGATAACTAAAAATGAAAACAATCAATTCACAAAATTTCCATACTTAGTGTGTACTAAATTTAAGTATTATAAGCCAACATGTATTCACACAAGGTCAGGATCACACACCCCCAATAAAAATAATTGTAGTGACCTCACTACATAACATAAAAACTAAAGAAGGGTAAAAGGGCTCCCTGAAATCAAATTGATAACCATGTTAAAAGCTGGGCATAGTGGTACGATTGCAGCATAGTTGGTGAGATTGTAGTACCACGATTGTAGCCTTTAGTATGCGATTCCAGTAATTGAGGCCATTTGCTCCTCTATTTTGCCCTATTTTTCTGTATGGATGCTATACTTCTAAGATTAGTTTCTCCCTATTTTTGGCTTCTAATCTGTCCAAACCACCTACAAAGCATCAATATTATGTGACTTATTCAAAAATAAATAATGTAAACTAAATATGATGGGACAAACGCTTAGTTTAATGACGCGGCATGATGCCTCTTTAATCATCATTTATGTCTCCAGTTAGATAATTTGAATCTTTTTCCCAACTTTTGATTATTCCATCTTTGAGGCTCTTAGGGCAAAAGTAAGGGCGCAATGATGCATGTTCAATCGCGCCACTTTGAAGACTTGAATATTTTACCTAATTTTACATCAAATTTATGGTTTATCTCCTTGGGTAATGATGGGAACATCAATAGTCCACTAGTTGAACATCAAAACTTGTGCTCCTTGGCCTTCAAGTGTGGGGCTCCCATATACTCTTTTGGAATATCGAACTCCAAAACATAGGGATAGTGATCCTTCTCCCCATGATCCTCTATTTGCTTAGGTAGATTGACTTTTATCACAACCTCTAAGTATAATTTTGAAAAATGGTTTGAATGAGGTCTATCCCTTAGTTCTGGCGTTGCATCCTCATTAGTATCTTTGTCCTGAAATGGACTAGAGTTGTCATAAGAGATTGACTTGGTTTCTTCTTTTGACTCTAGTACCATTTCTTTGACTTTGGCATCTTCTCTCATGTTTGGTTCAGTTGCTTGGGAAATCACTGAGGATTCATCAATATTGAGCTTATTTTGAAGAGTGGCCCCACTCATGGAATCTAAAAGATCAGACTCCACACCTACTTCTTCAATCCTTCCAATTTCTTTGTTACATTCCCTTACAGATTGATGCATGAGATGTATATTACCCCCATTGATTTCACCCGATCCAAGATAAGTTGAAGCATTGCATCAACACTACTCTTTCCGGTGATTTGTTCTCTCTTTTCTTGACCTTAAGACCAATCAAAATCCTAAGAAAAGCTAGTAATTGGGTTTTCATAATTGAGGTAGGGGGTATTTGGAAAATTACTCTTGTCCAATGTCTATCTAAACCACCATATAGAGAATAACCATACTCCCTACAAGATCAAGATGGTGCCCATATCTCTCTCTAGAGAGCATATCAACAATCTTACCAAAAGTGGAGTCTGCCCCAATATGGACATGGATCATCAAGATAAGATCTCCAACCACCAAACTCATATTCATTGCAAGATGCCATAGTAATAATTAATAAAAAAAAATATCTAACAAAATAAACAAAAGAAAATCCCAAACAAATATTTACAAATTTGAATTTAAGCAAGTAAGCTAAAATTCCAAACTTACTCAATACACCAGTTGTTCCCCGGCAATGACACCATTTTGATAATGCTCAACTTATATGTCTATTTAAGTGAAAAGCGGTCGTTGTCAATATATTTACCCAACTAAGAGCTGGGGTCGAATCCACGAGGAACAATGTGAGTGACGATTGAGTAAATTTAAAATAAAAGTTGCTTGCTAGGGTCAAACCTATGGTACAAAAATGTTTGGGGGGTTTTTAATCTTGTTGAATGTAAAGAAAATTCTTGGGCTTCTAAGGGACTAATTCGAGACTAAGAATAGCTAGAGTATAATAAATTAAAATGGATCTTGGGACTATGCTTTCCTAGGGGTAAATTATGCATGGGAACATGATAATTCGATGCAAATTCTAATCGTTGATAATATGGTAGGCTAGGTCGAAAGTCCTTGAGGTTAGTTCTTCAATAAAACCTCAAATATGTCACTAATTGACTCTTTTGAGTGTCTAACGAGTGTGTCAATTAAATCTACCCAATACCTCAATTCGGCACCCCATTTCTAGGATGGTACCCAAGGGATAGTCAACCTCATATTCACCTTTATGTCTAAGATGGTGAAAATTAGAAAACTAAACCCTATAATTGTCTACTATTGCCTTGGTTCCCACATCCCTCTTTCAAGGATGATAAGCGTTCCCAAAGTTCACCAGAACCTCTCTTTCAAGGATTGTTTTAGCTTTTAAGAGCTTGGATTTTTCATCCATCAAACCCATTTGGGTATTTTGGACTTTCACCCACATATCCCAACTAATTTACTCAAGCAATTGTATAACCCAACATCACAAACTAGTAAATGCATAAATAAATCACATCTCACACATATTTACACCCTAATCTAGCATAAACCCAAGAGGTAGATCTAGCACATCATAAGGATAATGAAAATAAATATCCTAAGATGTCCATCAAAGTTATTCATAAGAAAAATAAAAATAGGATATATCACACTTTAGACTCAAATGAATCTTCAATAGACAAAGCTAAATCTACACTTTAGAGTTTCTCTAATTAAATCTTGCCTCAAATTACTATAAATATAAGCTCTAAGCACCAAGAAATTACAAAAACCCTAAACTAAGGATGAGAGGTAGGGTTATAGAATGATGATTTAAGAATGAATGGGTATTACACCATAAATTGGATTTTGGGTCGGCTGGCCAAATGACTTTTTGCCTCTGGGTCATTTTCCGCTCTCACGTGATCGTGAAAGCTTGATCGCGATCGCACCTAATGCAATCGTAAAGGACTAATGATGATCACCATTTGTTGACTATCTTGGCTTATTGCGATCTCAACCCTCAACCCATAATAACAGAACTGAGGGCCAGACTCCCCTTTTTAGCTAGTCCAACTCTTGAACTTCTATTCCCTTTTTGATCTTTTTCGCTCAAAGTTGCTCTTGTTCTTCTCGGTACTTATATACCTGTAAAATATGAGAATTAGTATTTTTAACAACAAATATGTCTCACTTAGACATTCAAATCATTGTAGTGTGCATGAATGTTGACTGTAAATGAGTTGTGAATTTACCAATCATCACTCCTTTAAATTAAGACACAAATAATAACAAACGTAGCTAAGTGTCACGTAATAAACGAGGTTATTCCAAGTTAAGAATTCATAAAATGCCCTGTTCAAGAATGATATTACTCCAAATTCATCACCTGGGTCAATACAAAGGTATTCCCTAATAAAGTTGGCAAATATTTTCCATTTAAACCCCTAAGATCAAGTAATAACACCAAGCAATATTCACATGAGAGAAATAAAATGTTACTACTATACTTTTCACCATAAAATCCAACAACCTCACTCATACCAAGCTTGCCTTTAAGACCAAACATCACATCACAATGACTATTAGGCTTAATAACATTGACCATAATATCACAAATTGGACAATACAAAAATGATAGAGTAATGATAAAAATATCACCTTCTTGCTCATCATAATTCTTTCCCTCAAGAATACCCTCATCTTCTAAGAAGATTTTTTCATTTTTGGGAGGAATTTCTTCACACCATAGTGGGTTATCATAAAGAGTATATCACTTAAGAACTATACTACTATCAAGTCTCACACCACTAGGCACTTCTCTAGGAGTGATATCATCATTTTCAAACAAAATATTGTACTTAAGGAGAGAATGATCAATCCAAGAAGGAGAACTAAAGCATGAAATTTCACTCTCAAAAAGACAAATGTCATCTTTCAAAGAACTTTAAAGCACATGATTTCGATGAGTAAAATAAAAATAGGATCTTCAACAAAACATATGCTCAAAGAGTCACTTCAACTCAATTGATCAACTTCATCAATATTATCACTAAATTGAGGTTCTATAATCACATCATAAGATCCCTCAAGTAGTGTGCCACACTCAAAAGCAAATTCATCAATAATGATATTACTTGATAATGAGCTATTATACAAAGAAAATATATCAACACTAAGTGAAAACAAATAGATCTTACTAGAAAAATCATACGATCATCAATAGGATTAACTAGTGTATCCTGCACATTATCAAAATATAGCAAAGAATCATATGACAATGTACTAGCATTCAAGGTGCAAATATTAGCATTAGATGGACACGTAGAAGTTACTCTTATAAGAAAAATCAATTCAGTCATCACTAGGATTACTAGTGTATAAACACTTTCAACAAATACATTACAAGTATGTTACAAAGAATCATTTAGATCATATGAAAACATGCTATCACTTACACTAAATTTACTAATAGCCACATAATGATCTTTTATTTTTAACATGGAATAAGGTTTAGCTTTGTTTAATTGTAGATCACATGAACGATTGTCGCCATCTTTACTTCCAACATTAGAACACAGATTCTCCTTTGGGAAGGTTTTTAACACCTCTTAATTCTCCACATTTGGATGCATTTTTCTAGGATTGTTTGGAAGTACACTTTCACATACATCAAAACAACTAGAGAAAAAAGTTACCTGAGTTACGTTAAGGTTTTGAGAACCCTCTCATATCACTCCTTACAAATTCTCTATTTTCTTATCATAGAGTTGTCACATATCATATTTTTACTTCTCTTATAGTTTATTTCTCAATTTTTTAGAGTTTGAAAAAGTGCCAAGGATCCTTTATAAAGGGTTTGGAGATCCTCTCAACTCTATCTTCCACTTTGAGTTGCTAGGAGTATCCTTTATTTCTTTCATTGTATCCTCCTCAATCATATTTCCATATGGAGTAGATTTATTTGCTTTTGACTCCTTGGTTTTAAGCTTGGAGACCAATTGGGAGATCTTATCAAGAGGTCTTTAAATGGAAGCACCTAACTCTTGTGTACTCAAATGTGAAAACTCCCTATTTCTATGGTTCACTAATCCTTTAATCCTACCTCCAACATCATCATACTATGCATAACTTGTCACATTGGAATGAGGGTAAGAAGTACAAGTGCTTGCATTTCAAAAAGTAGAGAATGTTCATCGCCTATGGTCCATATGATGTTTTTGTATTGGTTCCACCCCCACATCTATATCATATTCATTAGTATATTAAGTATAATAAGATGATGAAGGATACCTAACATCACTATCTCTCCTTCTAGCACAACCCTCTTCAAGGTATTCTTAAGATATATAGGAGAAAGTGTTTATAACACCCCAAAAATTCAAGCCAATATTAGAACCATGCTTTAAGTTCATGAAAAATAAAACATCATGATTTGGTAGTTTTATTAGTGATTTATATACACACTAAGGTCTCAAATAGCTCCTAGCTTATAGACAAGTCAAAACATCCCTTAGCGATTAAATTCTTGTGAAGTACTTAAGTAAAGTAAGCTTCAAATGAGCATAAATTTTGTACTGCTAAGAATTTTGAGCTCAAGACCCACCATTAGATAGTTAATTGAATTATATTTCCAACGTCCACCAATTTTATCTTAATCCGATATCTGAGTGAAAAGTTATGGAGAAATTACCGAAGCATTGTCAAAGCTTCCTAGTAATAACGACTAGTTATTAAACATAATAGGTCATCAGAGGGAGTCGTCACCATGATAGTACGGGCCAATATTTGGGTTCCTGACCATAAATCAAGCAACAACTCATGGCCAAACATAATGAGTCATTACTAGAGTCGTTGAGACTATTTCCAGGAGTTTTTCAAATGGTTTCTAAGGGATTTTTTTGTCTTTTCCCACTCCTTTAACCCTAAAACTATGGTTTTTAAGCTATTCTAAGGATGAATATAAAAATTAAACAACTCGAAATCCCTCATTATCAACACAACACACAAATAACTTAAGAAACATGCAATTTTCCACTCCTTCAAGGAAAGAAATTAGGGTTCTTCATCTACAAGTTCAAATCCTCAAAACTTCAATTCAAGAATCAAAAGTAATCAGGTATGTGAGTAGTCAACGAGGATACCCTTTCATCCTCAATCCTAAATTATGATTTTGTTTATAAATTTTATGATCTTCATAAACTAAGTTTTACTCAATTGTTACTCAAAGCTTAATTCAATCCCCCATGATATAGTTGTCATTTATAAGCATGTTTTAATGATAATTACTGGTTTCTTAGGCCCATATTATATCATTTACACTATTCTCAAATACATGTATGATTTATATGATATTAGTTAAGATTTAAAGCATATGATCAAGATATATGAGATTTATCAGTTTCAAGACTATTAAGAACTATTTAGTCATGATTTTGGACTTGAGATATGAAATTTCCTATTATATTTAGATCATAGATTTTCTATTGTTTAGTCAAATTTTTTAGAGTTGGTGGGTTATGAACACCTGACACCTAGGATTTCATGCTTGTATCAGTTTGTCACAACTCAATTTCTCAAGTCATGATGATGCCTACTATAACCCACCAGTAGGCAAGCCTAACGCATAGTCCAGAATAGCTAGTAACAGGCTATCATATATATATATATATAAAGAAAAGAATTGCAGAATAGATGAAATAAAGAAGAAATTACATAATAAAGTCCCAAAACCTGCTGGTATCAGTACATGAGCTGCTAATAATGCAAGAGTACAAAGTGAAGTTCAATTAAATACACTGATATAACTTATCTCTGAATATAACATAAAGACTAGTATAATACATAAGAGAGTGATAAGTAATACCCCAAATGTCAGGAGCTCACTCTATGTCTCCAAACCATGGTTGCTCCATGCGACGCACACATCAACGACGATAATCCCTACTATGACTTGCAGTCTACAGAAATATAGTATGAGTTCCAAATGAATGGTACTCACTAGGGAACTACCAACTAAGCTCCAAAGATAAAGCTAATAAACATAGCATACAAAGAGAATGAAATCTACACCCAAAAGTTCAGGAATCATATAACAAACCAATAAGAGAATGAGGAACAACTACCCCAGTAATGTCCAAGAATCTAACAGAATAAGACTAAGAAAGTAGCAAGGATGAACTATTATAACTCTCCAAATCTGGTACCCGGAATGCTACACGGTGCTCATAACCCAGAAGGACCACAAGCTATCCCATGACTAATATCTATAACTGAGAACTGAATAATATACAGTAATTATGTGAAATATAAGATGTAAGGACATAAGGTTCAAAACTAAACTAATACTGAATATAATACAATGTCTGTAGTGGGGTATAACAATACCAAAAACTGAAATAAACTATCTGAAACATGCTATAGTCTAAAAGCCTATAAACTGAACTGAATAAGGAGTTGATGGGATAGGTCCCCAACTAACTCTAACTACTGAAATACACTGAAAACTAAAATAATAAAGTAATCATCAGGTCCTCAAAGGATGAGGATTCACTGCTAAATCTGACTGCTGAACAGGGATGCCACTGATGTTCTGGAGCTCGTGCTTCTAAACCTATGGCATAAAGTAAAACACCACAGTGCAAATGCATCAGTATATTGGAATGTACTGGTATGTAAGTGAGGTAGACTGAATTCAAGGGTTCATATGCAAGACCAATAATAACTGACTAAATAACATGAACGTGAAAATACATGCATAAATACGTAACTGTAACTGAAATTGTGATAACGCTGACTCATAGATTCTAGTAACGTGGATTTACTGATATCTGAGTACTACTACTAGAATACTGAATGACTGAGTCTACTGAATACTAAGAGACTGATGTTATTTTACTGATAGAGGAAAGACTATTTCTGACAGTTCTGATTATAAAAAAATAGTCTGGTAGACTGTATCGGACAATCCTGAAACTGAATACTGATAACATAAAGTTCGTATAATTAATATACTATTAACATAGTTTGTGATAACATGATTTCCGAGTATGAGTACTGATAACATGAGTGACTATATCTGATAGTCCTGATACTGATGAAACTAGCTGAGTTCTATACTGTATCTGAGTTGACTATATCTGACAATACTGAATTCTGTAGAACTATCTGAGTTCTATTATTGAGACTGAATGACTATATCTAACAGTCCTAATTCTATAATTGAAATTGAGGAAAGTAGTTATCTAACCGACATGCCCCTAATATGCTATTATGGCTGAGTTGGGGCCCAATCTGTAACCCCAATTGGAAGGGTGTTAATGCCGCACCACTGGTAAGGACAAGCTATGAGTGACCCTTATCTGACAGTGTCCCCAAAAGAGAATGGTAGGGCCCTCATCTGACAGTGCTTATCCACCTCATCAACCCTCATCTGATAGTGTTAATGTCTCAACCTATGCTGGCTACATAGTTCTGGAACTTAAGGATGACTTCTAAGAATCACACCCTCATCTAACAGTATGTGTTCTTATCCTTGGGTTTACTCAATGCTAATTCCTACTCCCATCTGAATAGACACTGATCATGGATTACTGAACTGATACTAATGGTATCATTTAGCGGAGCTAAACTGGGTTCACTGAGTTCCGTTGACTGATGGAATACTACTGAGATCTGAGGACTGACTGAGAGTACTGAAGTTACTGAGATTTCTGAGAATACTGATTTTACCGAGATTACTGAGTATAGATGTTACCGATACCACTGAGGTTACTGAGATTACCGAGTAGGACTAGACTGACACTGAATTTATTGAGTTTTCCTGAGTCATGAGACTGACTGAATTCTAAGGATCATGGCTTGACTGAGAGTATCGTGAAAACATGACATGGCTCTAGGTACACAACTAAATTATTGGGTACAAGTACCTCCAGTACTTGATAGCATAAAACTGACAAGACTTGACACTTCTTGAACACATGACCAATATAAATAATTCATAATATATCAATTTGGGGATTTCATGAAGCATATGGTTATCATAGTCTTGTACATGAAATGTAATTGCATATCAACATGGCATAATTTCATGCTTCTAATCTCATGAACATCTCATCAAGCAATCACGATGCATGGGTTTAGCATGGGAATCATCTTAATCAAATAGGCATAGCATAATCTAAGAGACTTGACATAATCTTGACATATGAAAACTAAGTACTTGATCATTATTTATTCATTGGGGCATATCATCAAACACCTTGCATGCACACTTAGGACATAGGTATGATCTCAATTTAATACCACATGGTTCCATATTTTAATTCAATTACATGAATTTCAACCCTATATTAACATAGTTTCATGAAAAACATGATAAAAATACAATCTTGGCAATCGTAAAACAATAACAACATGGGCATAATCAATTCAAAGCAAGAACATCATGAAATATAGTTTAAAGAAGGGCTCTTGAGCTTTATGGATGAAAGGAGTCCATGAATAAACACAGTGCATACCTTAGTTCTTGATTCTACGAAGACTGATGGAGAGTTTCTTGAATTTGAGTCTTGGATTTGAATCCCCAATTGAAAACCCTAGCTTGTTCTTGAGAGAAACTTGAGAGAAATAATATATTTTGAGTGAAATATTGATGAATCACATGTTATTGGGTATATATATGGGTGAGAAATTGAACCTTTTAACCCTTGGACGAGTATTTTAATTCTATAATTTTTTTTTGATTTGGACCCCTGGTGCGACGCGGAGCTATCGTGTTGCCACTTTGTTTGCAACCTGGAAGTTTGGCGCGACACGGAGACATCGCGCTGAGATACTGGAAAAAGGACAATTCTAAATTTGATCCCTGGAGCGATGCTCCATAATCGTAGAGGCTCACTGGATTTTGACAATTGCCATTTTGGCCTGCTCCGCGACGCGTTGATGGCTCAGGTGGCACACTGCCTTATAAGAAGGCTCTAACTCTTCGCCTGGGTGTTGGATTTGGGAGAATTTGGTATCGATGGAAAGCTTATTCAATTTACCACATGATACAAAGTGAATATCTTGAAATACCATATGTATAAAAGTGGATTCATCTTAAAAATAAGTCTTTAATATTTTTGGGACGATTTTTAAGCTAGGTAGAAATATGGGGTATCACAACTATCCTATTCCAACCATATTTATGATTATCAACACTATACCATATATCCTAAGACAATATATGAATAGAGGGGGAATGAAGAATATATAACAATATACAAGGCCAAGGAATGAATATGACCAAATGAAAGAAGTAATATACGGTAGTACTATAGCTACATATAGCTATATATATACATATAAATATGACGTCAACTCAAAGCATAACCTAAATCATCATGTCCTCATTTTAAGACCTCCTAATAATCCTATCAAGATTTACTACTATTATACTGAGGATTTCTAATCCACATGGCTGTTCTTGAGATACTCATGCAAAATAATGCAGTCATAACATAGAGAAGGCTGAAAAAAATACCTCAAATCTCAATACTTAATCAATGACTACTTAATCAATGATCAACCTGTCATAAACTAGCCATAATAATGATCATAACAATGATAATAACAATATCAATAACAACAGATTAACCAGCTATTTCGGATAACCAAATACCTAGCCGACCCTATGCATTCCCCTATTTCCCAAGGCTTGAAAGGTTCAATCAATATACAAGAACACAAGGCATTATCATCACCCATATCTATGCAATCATCCCATGCCGGCTGATAAACATAGGTGTATAATAGCGATAGGAGATGCACATGTAAGAATGAATGCAAGGTATACAATCAATATCACAAACTCCTTCTCATAACCATCACCATTATAACCATCCTCCAAAATTGAACTGGGAATATGTGCCACCAAGACATGGAATTGAATTGATCATAAATATCATGAAGACTCAGAATTAAATAGGTAGTAAATATAATCAAGACTCAAAATTGAATTGGTCATTAATATCATCAATACCATCAACATCCATGTATATATAGGTGCACGGGCTCAAGATGTGGCTAAAAAGATTATAAATCCGTAAATACATTGCCTGCAGTGATCCTAGAGATTAAATCATTATAAAAGTGTAGAAAGGGTCAGAATGTCTCTTGACTGGAGGAAATAATAGTGTCAAATCACGGACTGGAATATATCTTGGTCAAATCTATAAATCATCATTAGTAACTTCATTTATTCATGCAAATTATTCATTAAGTTAGGCAATTATTTTTGTGAAGAAATCCATTTCAAGGTAGAAAGTGGGATTTTAGCCCTTAGTTAGTGTCAATAATAATAAGATTGTAATATAATTGGAATCGTATAAATCATCGATGCAATATTCATGAATGTACCGAATCTATCCATGCCATCACCAATATTAAAATATTGGAATCATAACCTTCATACTGCATCTTCCTCTGTCCCATACTGGAGAGATATGTATATAAATATTTGTATATTCATAAGCTACAACCGTAACATTCACAGGGGTAATTACTTCCCGGATATATAACTAATATCATAACATGGTTTTTGTCCCAATAATGTGTCCATAATAATCATAACATTATAATTATGACCTTACGTCCACATACGTATTCGGATCTCATATCAATAATCATGTATATATAAATCATCTCATATGCATCTAACTTCTAGGAGGCATAATGCATCAATAAGCATAACTCATAATTATGAGGCATATCACATCTATGAGGCTCTCATATCTATAGGTCATGCATCATGACCATGAGGAATATCATCTCTATAGGCCAATTATCATAATTCGGGGAAGTTATCATTATTCATCAACTCACCGAGGAAATCTCATAAATAAGGCTCATTATTCTCAACTAGGCCTAACATCTGCAACTAAGTCCAAATGACTAACAAGTATTGGCCTAAGTGGGCCGGGCGAACCCACTTCTAATCCTTAATTTCTATATTTAGGCAATCTACACCCCAAACTAGGCTAAGGTTTCTAGTTCAACTTCTAGATGTCAAGTAAGCCATAATCAATCCTAAGGTAGGAACTTCGTCTCAAAACATGGGCATTTAATTCAACTCTACCCAAATAACTATTTCAAGATCACTAGAATAGCCCAACTAAGGTTAATCATACTCACCATGATTTTAACACTTAATCCACAATCCAAACCTAGCTTCATAAATTATATCCATGCTACAAATTAGTCCAATCTAGTGACAAGGAAATATGATCCAAAACGGGTATTTAGCATTCCAACTTACGGGTTAAAACCCTCATCTGACCCCTAATTTCAATTTTCAATACTAAACCATCCTATCCATAATCAAAATTAACATTCACATTAACACGCAATACATATCACACATTATCTACGGAGAAAAGTAGATAGAAGCCTACCTCAAAGTCGAACCATAAAACCTTACATCATTCACCAACATCCATCGCCACTTCACAATCGCAAAATGCCATCACACTATCAAAGTAGTAATCTTCTCATCATTACAAGTCTAACCATACCCATATTAAACTATTATGCTTCGGGTTCAACAACAACATCAAAAACCCCAAGTGGTTCCTACTTGTGGAAAATGCATTTTCGAGTTCAACCCAATGTTCATAAATGAACAAGGAAGCGTAAATCTCAAGAAATGGGTGAAAACAAACCCAATATAGGGCTAAAATTAAACCCTAAGCTTTATTAGGGTTTTGGGTCAAGAACCAATAATTTCATTTAAGAAGTGATGAAATCTTACATTAATTCTGATGATAATCATGATAAAATATGTTTATCAAGCTCCCAAGTCACCCATAATGATCAATTTTGAGTTATCACACTTAGTTAGGGTTTTTGGCTCTTAATGGTGAGGAGAAAATGCCTAAATTTACAACATTGGGGTCTATTTATAGACCCCTAAGGAGATATGGCGATCGTCCTCTCCTGGACTATAATCGCGTAAGGGCGATCGACATAGGTCCCACCATGATTTCCATAGTATGATCATGTTCCCCTTTGTGTGATCACAATGCACCAGATATCAATAAACTTTGAAATTTTTCCAAGTATGCAACGACGCCTCGAGATTCATTCAAAATCTGATTTTCATAGATAAACTATGTAACCCACTAAATTTAACGTTCCAGACGTGTTGGTAAAGTCAGATTGTCAATCCGAGGTTGCTTTGACCAAATGTGGGTCCCACACCCATATTTACCTATTTTCAATTTTTTGACTAATAGGTCAAAATAAGCTTGGGCGTATTAGGACTCGAACCAAAGGTCTACCTAGCCTAAAATCGATATTCTTGAGTTGCTGGCTTAGTCAAAATTTACATTCAAGATTATTTTACTAAAGTTTTCGCTCAATGGCCATTTGGAACTAGCAAAGACTTTTAAATAAGGAATTTGCTCTAAAAATCAAACGAGCTGTCTGGTAACTAAACAGTCAGTCCCAACAAGTTGTAAATAACTTGGGGCAGTAATGGAGAACCTAAAACAATGAATATAAATGGAATTATGAAAAATGACCATAAGATTCATTGCAATATCCACTACTAAAAGGACTTTCGTCCCCAAAACTCAACAGATAGAAAAATCTCAAAAGCTCGAGAGAATAAGGTACTAGGCCCACATGCTCCGAGCATGACTTTCAAGATAACCTCTAGGAAGGGGGACACTTCCAAGGGATTTCATCGTAGGTATCCCTTTTTCAATAAGCACTCTCATTTCACTTCCAAAATAACCAAAACTCAACTTCAATTGCTGATGGTCCTCCAACTGAACCAAAAAGGCTGATGCATGCAAATATAAACCACAACACACTGATACCATCTCAATATCTACACAAAGCAACAAAGGCTTATCCAAGCCAAAAATAAACCAAGACATGAGTCATACCGCTGATTCCTAATTCTACATATAACTTCTCTTTACCATTTCATACTTACTATCTACTCCAAACTAGGGGTACGTCACCTAAGTCCTTCCCAAGTAATTTCATCACAGAGAACTCAAGAAACTGAAGTTGATATGCTGAAAGTCCATATGGACAAAAAGAGAATAAACCTATAAGGTGCTATCTGGGCACACAAATTGAGATAATCAAGAAATGCAATGTATGCCAATGCTACAACCAGTTTGAATAGTAATCAACTAAAATCTAGAAGATCAAGGCATAACTACTCACCACTGAACAATCTACTCTAGGATGTCCCATCAATCGAGAATTCAACCACACTGAATCCAACTCAAGCATATTACTCGCACTAAGTATATCATCCAAAATTCCCAAAGAAAATTGGAAAGTTGAGGTCAAATCTAAAAGAAACAATACTAGGTCCATCATCTATCATTTGAACACTTATCAACTATAATCCATCTGAAGTTGAGAAGACTAAATAGGCAACTACATAGTAGGCTCAACAAGCTTATAAATGAAACCCATACTGAGATAAATCTAAAATGAAGGCTATATGCAAACTCTATAATTCTAAGAAGAAATCTCAGTAACGAGAATGAATTTCTCGATCTCAACTTCAAAACAAATCTAAAGACGAAGGCATTGATACTCAAAATTAATCATAACTTCCAAATCACCATTACAAGGCATCTAAGCAAAACTAAGCCAATAAGGCTAAACTCATTCCCAACACTCAAGTCGACCTTAGCATCCCAATCGAACACATCCAAGCTAAATCATATCCAGCCATAACCAAGAAATAGCTGAAGAACAAAATCACCACACGGATAACCATCAATTAAATATCCATACAATCAACTCTATATCAACTAAAGGGTATGAAATATAGCCATAGAATTGAAACCATGCCGAAGGATAAATTAAAACATAATGGGAGAAACAAATCCTAAAATAAGTTAATTCACCATTCCAAAACATGAGAAATCATCTGCATATTCATCGGGGGGTAGAATCTATCAAAACATGCTCAAAAACTTCCCAAGGCTGCAAACCACACTAGAAATGGGAAAGACTCTAGCCACTCGAAAAAATGCTACTTAAGCAGAAAACTAACCATTCCAATACTCTCGCTCGACAAAGGATTGACATAGGCATAAATCATCAAGGAGAAGCACTCCACCAAGCCTCATTAGATCGAACAAACTCTGGATGGATCCACCCAAGAGTCACATTATCGAATAACAAATATACTAATCTTAAAACCAAGGTCAAAGTCAAGACTACCACAAAAAAACCAACTACTCTAGATGATGAACTTCCAATTTGTCAATTCAAGAAGGAATCACAAGAAAGGCCACTTCTCTCTAACTTCCCAACTCCACTTAAGACAAAACCATATCTCATCAAGAAAGGAGCATCCAATCTTCACACTAATAATAAGGGTAAACCATTACTAGGAGATGAATCTAAGAAATCTATGAGATGAATCCAAGACATCTCGATGTCAATATTAATTCCACTATCGGGAAGTGAAATAGCTCCAATGAAGAGCGGACCCCAAAATTGGTCGACCTCACAAATGAGCTAAATAGGAAGGGATAGCCAATACAAAAGCCTTCGTACCCAGGAGGCAAGTCTAAGATATCAAACACAATAATGGGCAATATTACTAAATTTCCAAATCTAGAGTCATACAGAAATATGGAAGGTCAACTTACCTTTGATACCATGATACATTCCTAAATCAATCTAACACAGCTAACCAAGAGGGAAAACAACTAATGTCACCGCACTATGGATACCAATTTCTCATGACCTGATTCACTAGTCATGATGGTACCTACTAAAACCCACCAGCAGGTAAGACAACATCGTAACCCAGAGCTAAGGCAATGTTACATCGGTAGAAATCCCCAACAGGGCCTAAATACATGAATACATTTGTAGTCAACAATGTTCCACTAAAAGAGGGAAATCAAATTACGGATACCAATCCCACGACTTGGTAATATCAATTTAAGAGAATCTAAGTTTTATAATAGGAAATACAACTCAGAAGTCTAAAATACTCAATACATCTGTCTTGAAGACAAAAGACTAAACAAGGATAGAGGGAAACAAATGACTCAAAACTCCAAAAGCTCACCCTGTCTATGAAAGATCAACACTACATGGATTTAACTCAGCGGCGACAACTAGTACTTGAGTCTGTACCAAAAAGGTACAAAAGTGTAGTATGAGTACAAAAACAACGAGTACTCAATAAGCATCATCGGCCGATTGAGCTATATTATGACATAAAAATGACATAAAGCAAAATAATATCTCAAAGTCACGGTAAAAAATCAAACCTTAATCATATTCATCATCCCTATATAAGATAAATGATCAACTAGAACAATAATACGATATCTCATATCAATAAATGTCAATACCATCATGTATGATGGGTAACCAATTCGGAAGTGTAAAGCGACACTAATACAAGTACAACAGCATAAATACCAAGTTAACGCACTCAAAACCATTAGAGCATAAAATAAAAGAACTCACCACAACATCCCATACCACCGAGGAGTACACCCAAAAGAACATAAAGAACCCATTATGGCATCCCATACCACTGGAGAGTGCATCTAAAGATCAAATCATTAATGTATATAGATATATAACCAACTTATCATAATCCATAGTTTTCCATATTTCACACCAACAGTCAATTGCCAACATTCATAATGCTTATCAAATTACCGTAATTGAGTAACATTACCAAAGTACACATAACCATTATCATATCACTATTTAGAAATCTATCTCATTGATATACTCGATCTACACACTACTATTAACTAACCAATAATCATTTTTAAACTACTAAGTCGCTAGTCATCAAAGGACCTCTAGTTATTAGCCTAACTAATTCTTTACATAATCTATATTCATGAGATAGTAACTAACCATTATTTCCTAATTAACCAACATCCAATAGCTAGTTAAGGTTCACCATTAGACCATAGGCATATATGAATAATACCTATTTCTAGTCATCATAATAGCACTAATCACCATCTAGAAAAGGCCATAAATTTTCATTATACTCTTATATATCTAGCCATTTGATTCTTTAATATCTAGCATCATTAATATACAAATCATCAATTAATAGCTAATCAACATCACAACTTAGTCATCAATATCATTAATCATCACCCATGCTAACCTATTATCATCATTAGCCATGTAACAACCACAATTGCTAGTTATCATATTTCAACCAAACAAGGTTCACTAATTAGAATTCTAGACTTCAATCCATCAAGTAAGATAGTCACGTAGTAGTAACTAGTCACCACATAACTCACTTAAATAAGCAATGTACCTTAATTAATCCATTGCTCCAATGGTATCTAAATTCACTAGGTCAATTCTCAAAAGACTACACAATATCCCATTTACCAACTTGCCCTAATTCATTATTTGGCATATACTGCTTTTACTCACTATTCAACACTAGTAAGAACTACACCTCTTAGCAAGTGACTAGTATTGAAGAATTATAACTAACATCCCAAGAATAACATCATATTTTCAAAGCACATACGGATGTAATCATATTAAAGAATAATCACACATAAACATATATATATACATGTTTACTATAAAAAACAAAAATATATCATCCAGACTTACTAGGCATCATCATAACATGAATATATCCTTTAAACTTATCGGGTTTCATCACCTCATCAGTATATCATTCGAACTCACCAAACATTGTTATAACATCAATATATCCTCTGGAATTATCGGGCATCATCACATCATCAATATATCCTCTGGACTTACCAGGCATCATCATAACATCAATATATCATCCAGACTTACCAGGCATTATCACATCATCAATATATCCTCCAGACTTACCAGTCATCATCACATCATTAATATATCCTCCAAACTCATCGAGAATCATCATACATATATAAGAAATCCAAAAAATAGTAAATACAAGCCCCACGACGGATAGAGTGAAAGAAAAATAAGGGAAGACATCTTATTGTACCTCATCATTCATTATCAACACAATGCATTAATAGGTGCATGAATAATTATATACATATGGTATGAACACACTACTTTATCGAGCTTAACATAATCCTCAGTGTTTTCAAGTACAAAGCCTTAATTATATCTTCTAGAGCCCTTCTTTATAAGCATAATTAAGATTATTAGCACAAGAGGATTTTTAGCACAAACATAAGTTTAACCACTAGGCTTGAACATAATATGAGTAATAACATACACCAACACCCACATGGTAATTTAGTCAATGATTTAGGTAACAACATAGTCACGGGTTCAATTTATGAGAAAATTTAATGCTATCCAATCTTGATTTATAATCTTGCAACCAATCATACACATCATTTCCAATAACAACATCATGAAAAAACCATTTACCGAGGTTAGCCATCGTATTATCAATCGTATATTCCATGCGATTAATGAGTATCTAGATCGCTAATGAAACTATATAGTCTAAGCTTAAGGTGGGTCGAGTTTTGCTTCAAATAACCCAAATTCCTCTTCAACCCTAAGTTCTACCTGGGATTAATCGAAGCCATCTAAGTCATGTCTTAGAGGTTTATCATTCCATAATAGTTCTATGGTACAATCCTTCCATAAGTGTTACTCTTAATTCATCTAAAGCTACTGGGGCAATTTCCACAACTATACACAACTAAGGTTAAATTACTACCCAATGTGAGTTATAAGGTCAGTGACAAGGTCACTCCCATCTAACTAGATCAACTAGAGCATTCTCATGTTATTCATTAGATAAAAAGTCCAACTAACTAAGGTTCTAGACTATAAGTTAAGTACCACACTTTATAAGTTCAATAGCCTAAGTGGCTCAACTAATCCCAAACATTACCATGTACCATTTCAACACCTACAATCCTGCAAATTCTTATCAAGATAACAAAGTCATACTATAATAAATCTCAATCTAACAAGAAGTAAGCGTAACCTACCTCACATTAAAATATAGCTCACAAACTAATAACCTTCACTTTCCCTTTTCCCAAAGCTTCTTTAAGGAGCCAAGCTATCAAAAAGACAATTTGTGCATTATAACAAAAATATTAATACCCACAATGCACCATTGTGCTTTAGGTCACAAACGACACCAAAAACCTTCAAGTGGGTCCCACATATGGAAAATGAGTTTTCGAGACCATCCCATTGTTCAAATACCATTAGGGAGTTATATCCCTCAAGAAATTGGTGTAAATCAAGCTTATTTGGGCTAAAATAAAGCCTCATGCCATTTGGGGGTTTGAGTGAAATAATCAAGAATTCAACACAATAAATAGAGGATTCATACCTTAGATTCGATGTTAATCATGATTATGCAAGTTATTCAAGCTCCCAATCAACACCCAAGACTCAAATTTGGCGACTGCACACTCTATTAGGGTTTATGGAACCCAAGGCAAGAGAGGAATGGCCAATTCTCAACCAATATAGGTATTTAACTACCCTTTCCCAGGACCTCAATATAGGGGATCGCAAACACGTAGGCCACAATTGTGGCATCATAATTACAATATAGTCTCCACGGTTGTGGTACCTTTGCTGTACGTGATGATAGCTAAAACTTGGAAAATATTCCAAGTTTTGGCCAAAGCCTCAGGATGCATCCGGAACCTAATATGAGCAAACAAAATATGCAACCACACTAATTTCGACATTTTAGACGCATTGGACAAGTTATATTTTCCATCCAAGGTCATTTTGACAAAATATGGGCCCATACCCAAATTTCCAATTTATTAATTTTCTGACAGTAGGACAAAATGAGTTCGGGTATAGTAGGACCCGTACCAAAGGTTTACCCAACCTAAAATCAATATTATGGAGTTGCTGGCACAGTCAAAATTTACATCTAGTATCATTTTACTAAAGTTTTTGCTCGGTGTCTATTTGGAACCAGCAAAGACTTCTAAAAAGGGATATCGTTCTAAAAACCAAATGAACTACCCAGTGACCAAACTATCAGTTCCAGCAAGTCATACATGACTTGGAAATGTTATGGAAAAGCTCTAACAATGAAAATAAGTAGAATCATGAGAAATGGCCTAAATAACCATTACAACATCCACTACTAAGGTTTCATCCGTAAAAGTAAAATATAGAGAGAATACCTGAAGACATTAACATGTGAGGATATATAACCCCCCGTATTTTAAGATAGAATGAAAACCATCATTTCTATGCGTAGATGATCCAAAAGCCATAAATCCTATGTAAATTTGGTATGTTAATCAATTATGTAGTGTGAGAACCTATTTGAGCATGAATTGAGATCATGGAGGTCCCCTAACTCAAGGATGAGTTGAAAGCTTTCCTATCGTTCGAATTTGAGTGAGCGTCAAAACTTGGGTCAACTTTAATCGACTATAACTCTTTATATAAAATGAATTAGAGGGCCTACTATATATCAAATGAAAGCTCTTCAAATTATCTTTCCAACGATATAAATTTCTCCAAAATTTAATACCCGAGCAAAAATTTATGGCCATTTTCTTGATTGAGATAGTAGCATCATACGATTAGCGTGCGACGCATGCTCTGTCGCACGTACCCAATTTTCAGGTCTTGTTTTCACATTTTTAAGGGCAAAAGTGGTATTTTTCAACCCCTATTCAACTATAACATAGGATTAAATCCCCCAAACACCAAAATAATTTCATTCTCTCTCAAAATCACCAACAATACTTTTTAGGGTTTCAACCCAAAGATCAAAATATCTTAAGATTTCACCGTGGGTTTTGAATAATTCTTCGAGATTCAGAATTCCTATTGCGAGGGCTATAAGAAGCACCCATCAATTAATTGAATAGCATCCCTAAAGCACGAGTTCATTCAAGAGTCATACATTAAGGTACGTGGGGTTTTCCTAAAATTTCATGGGCAAAGAAACCATCTTTAATTCATGCTAACAGTTTAGAAATCATAATTTTTAAGAAAGGGGTTTTGAATATACTATTACTAGCATATTTTACAAGCCTTGATTAATATTATTTTTGTCTTTAGGTCTCCCTCCAAATTGATTTGAAACTCTATATACATGTATGCATGTGTTTAAGGATGAATATACAATTGAGAGCATGAATCCTAAAGAATCCCTCTCTTGTTATGATTTTTCCCATCTTTTATATGATATGAATTGTGTTTGAAATATCTTGATTATTGCTATGACTTGAATATGATTTTAAACCCAAAAGATAGGGTTATGCATGTTGATAAATGTTGAATACATTTTTAATGAAAAAATTGCATGTTTGCCAAAAATACATGACCACCACATGGTTATTGAAAGAATGAGAATCTTAGCATGGTTTTGACTTGTGCTTTCAGAACATGAAATTTCCTATACTATTTGTATACTTGGGTGGTTTTAATTATGTTTTAATAAAAGAATCATGAATGGTACAATGTGGCTCAGAAATAGGACTTGTAAGTCTTGGTGTGACGACACCAACTCAGTTAAAGCCATAGTAATTCAGAACAGAATAGAACATATATTTGAATTCAAATCTTTAGATTAGGAATTTAGAAAGATACATGTTTAGAAAAGGTTTAAAAATGGGTTTAAAGAGAGTTAGATGGTTATCCAAAGAAAGTATGAGTTGAAAGACTCTATGTTAGAAACCGTGATTTGCCGACATGAGATTATGGTACCATGCTTTGTGATCTTGTGTACCTTGATTGTTGTCATCCCTAATTGGGACTATGGTTAGGAGCCCTGCTTTGTGATTTTGTGCACTACCATGACATGTTGATTTGATTGGGGATTTTGGCACCCTGCTGTGTGAACTTGCGTGTCCCCCTTATAGATACTCCAATCCTTGCGGAAACTTGGATTGGGGGCTTGGCCACCGATTCAAGGGCAGATTCCATATAGCTCGTGGAATTACAGATTATAGGGTGTACCATCTAGCTCAAAATTTAGACAAAGAGTGAGGCATGGTTTCAAAGAAATGTTTCAAAGTCTTTAAAATGTGCCCATGTGTTTTCATATATTATAGGTAAAATGTTTTTTGAATTGATCTCACTTATGTTATATATAAATACATTATTTTGGATTGCTCTACGTACCCATACATCTATATTGACCCCCTCCCTTCCAAGTTCTGAGGCTCAATCTAGGGGTCCCAATAAGCAATAGGTTTTCTCCAGACAGAAGTGTAGAGTTCCGTGGTGAGCCTTCTATATTTTAGAAGGCTTAATTTACTTTAGTCATTTATCATTATTATGTTTTGGTCTACTGGGGACCTTGTCCCAGTTTTCAGACAGTTGGGTTTATGCATGTAGTAGAGATCTCATAGACTGAGTTAGATATAACTCAGATATTTTGAATTGTAGTTTTCATTAAGATTTGAATTCAGATTTAATGACCATGATTCCATTTCATTATATATTTCCACATTATTTTTTTTTCATATGGGGGCAGTGTATGTGATTACAAGTTAGAAGGACGTCGGGCCTTCATGGTTCAGGATGCTCATCACGGCTAGGGCCCTGGTTCGGGTTGTAATAGAATACTAGACCCGCATCTCCCTCTCAATCTTCCAAGTGGCCTCCTCCATTAGGAGGTGCTTAAACTAAACCTTAACTACATGAATCTCTCTAGTATGTAGCTGCCTCACATCATAAGCCAAAATAAGCACGGGCTCCTCAAAAAAAGTCGGATGCTCATCCAACTGGACTAAGTCCCACCTAAGCACATAACACAGATCAAGAATATACTTCTGTAACATGAAAACATGAAAAACTAGATGAACAATACTAAAATATAGAAGCAAGGATAACTCATAGTTCACCTTGCTAATTGCATGGAGAATCTCAAAATAACCAATATATCAAGGGTTGAGCTTACTCTTCCTTACGAACCTTATCACACCTTTTATCGGAGAAACATAAAGGAACACACTGTTACCAACTACAAATCTTAATGCACGAAACCTACTGCTGGCATAGGCCTTCTGCCTACTCTAGGCTGCTCTAAGCCTATCCCTAATCACCTTGAATCTATCAAATAAGTCTTAAAGAAAATCCGTACCATGATCACCTTTGAGGTCACAAACAATCCTATCAGAGAATGTCATCTTGTTCCATACAAAGCATCATAAGGAGACATCTCAATACTCGAATGATAGTTGTTGTTGTATGCGAACTCTGCCAATGCTAAGTACTAATCCCACTGTCCTCCAAAATCCATAACACAGGCTCAAAGCATATCCATGAGCACTTGAATAGTCCTCTTGGACTGACCATCTATCTGTGAATGAAAAGCTATAATCAAATCCATATGAGTATCCAATTCCTCTTAGAATGCTCTCCAAAATTGTGATATAAATATAGAACCACAGTTTGATATGATAGAAATGGGCACTCCATACAAACAAACTATCACTCGCACATAATTATAGGCTAATCTTTTAGCACTAAAAGTTATATGAATAGAAATTAAATGTGGCAACTTGGTCAAACGATCCACATTAACCCAAATACCATCAAGCCTAGGGAAGAAGAGGAAAACCATTAATGAAATCCATAGTAATCCGTTACCATTTCCACTTAAGAATGGGCAACCTCTGAGTCAAACCTCCTGGACACTGATGCTTGACCTTAACCTGCTGACAACATAGGCAATGAACCACAAAGTCTATAGTATCTCTCTTTATCTCGTCCTACCAGTAATGCTACCTCAAATATCTATACATCTTAGTTGTATTGGGATGAATAGAATATCTAAAGTTATGATCCTTATGAAGAATCAACTAAATTAAATCATTAAGACGAACATAAATACGACCCTGAAACATCAAAATACCCTTGAATCAATGGTGTGCCTCTCATACTCAACACTTACCACCTGATCGCAGAGAAAGCACAGCTTGCTATCCTCACACTAACAATCATAAATTTGATAAAATAGGGAGGAACTCGCCTCTACACAAGCCAAAATTCTTATAAGATTCAAAATATCAAGGCAAACAATCAAATTGGCTAAAGATTGAATGTCCCATGCAATAGGCCTTTGAGAAACTGATATGCATGCCAAGCTACCCATGCTCACTACCTTGTAACTCAAGGCATTAACTACCACAGTTGCCTTACCTAAACAATACAAGATGGAAACATCATAGTTCTTTTAGCAATTTCATCCATCTATGCTAGTGAGCATAAAGATATCACTGGGTCATAGGGTGCTGAAGGTTTGATTATCGATTAAAATATCACAATGCACTTCATTCAAATAATACCTCCAAATCTTGAGCACAAAAACTACTACCACCAACTCCAAATCATGAGTGTGGTAGTTACACTTATGTACTTTAACCTGTCTAGAATCATAAGCAATGAAACGATCCTGTTCCATCAAAAAACAACCAAGACCAACACCCAAAGCATCATAATACATAGTGAATCCCTCACCCTCAACAGGAAGAGCTAATGCTGCAGCTGAAGTTAGACAATCCTTGAGCTTTCCAAGGCTCAACTCGCACTTTTTGGAACATTAGAAAGGAACTTTCTTCCAAGTCAACCTAGTCATAGAGACTGAAATAGTACCAAAGATCTAAAAAAAGTGCCTGTAATAACTATCCAAACTAATGAAACTACGAACCTTAGTCAGAGATGTAGGCTTAGCCCAATCACGAATTGGGAAAATCTTAGCCGAGTCTACTATGATATCAGATTTAGATTCCATATGTTCAAGGAATGACGCCGACTCAAGCCGAAACTCACACTTAGAGAACTTGGTAAAAAACACATGAACTCTCAAAGTCTAGAGCACGATCCTTAAATATTGTGCATTCTCCTCACTATTCCTTGAATACACAAGAATGTCATCAACGAATACAATAACAAAGGAGTCTATATATGAACTAAACACATGGTTTATCAAATCCATGAACGTGGCTGGGGTATTAGTCAGTCTAAAAGGCATCATCAAGAACTCATAATGACCATTATGGGTTTTAAAAGCTATCTTTGGGATATCCTCAGCCTAAATCCTCAGCTGATGATAACTAGACCTCAAATCAATGTTTAAAAGCATGGCTTCACCCTGAAGCTAGTCGAACAAATCATTGATGGGAGGTATAAGATAATAATTCTTCACCGTTACCTTATTAAGCTACCTATAATCAATAGACATATGCATGGAGTCATTATTCTTCTTTACAAAAAATATAGGAGATCCCCATGGGGACACCTTTAGTCTAATGGTAAGGTGCCATAGTAATAGGTCAGGTGCTAGGCTAAAGGTCAATAGCAAACTCAATCTCATGGTCAGGGGAAAACCAGGTAGCTCACTAGGGAACACATTAAGAAACTTACAAATAATAGGAACAGAGTCAAGCGATGGACTCTCTACATGAGTATCGCATTTATAAGTGATGATTTGATGTAACCCAAAGGTAATTCGCTTGAATGAAAATATACCATATGGGAAAGTAAAAGTTGTCTTTTCTTGGTCCTCTAAAGTGATACAAATTTGTTTGTACCCCGAGTAACCATCCAAGAAACAATACATCCTCTTTTGGTGAGCCTATCTAGCATCTGATCCATGAAATTCATTGAAAATAGTCTTTCTTAATTAGTGAATTCAATTTTCAGTAGTCCATACACACTCGTTATTTGGTGATTGGTCAGATAGGGATGAGATCTCTCTTTTTATTTTCAACTATTGTGATGCCGCCCTTTTTCGAAACACATTGTACTGCACTCACCCAAGTGCAATTGGACATAGGATATATAACTCTTGCATAGCCATTTGATGATTTCCTTCTTCACCACCTCCTGTATTAGTTGATTTAATATCTTTTGATGTTACATACTCGGTATATTATCTTTCTTGAGTTTAATTTTATGCGAACAAATATCGGGAGCTATTACAATGATATCTGCTATCATCCAACCAATGGTTCAAATGGATTTTTTTACCACCAACTTCAATGCTTCTACTTGAGAGGATTTGAGGTCACTTGCAATTATGATTGTAAAGTATCACCCTTCCCCAAGAACATATATTTGGGATGGGGTGGTAAGGGCTTTAATTCGACCTTAGGAGGTTCAAAGATGAATGATTTTGCGGGTAGAATCTCAAAGTTTTTTAGATCAAGATCCAACTTAACTGGGTTCTTTGTGTGGAACCCAAGCCCCGTTAAAGATGCTACCACCTTATCATACTCCACCACTTCATCTCTTTCATAATTCCATAGCACCCCAACCAAAAGATCATTCAACAAGCTTACATCAATATGGTTAGAAACTTCCCTATCAATAACATCAATCACTGAAATGACTTGTAAATTTATTGGTTGCTTTATGGATTGCATCTATTGAAGGATACCTTCTCATTATTCAATTTAAACTTCATCTCACTGGATTCCACATCTACCAAATCCTTTCGGGTAGCTAAAAATGAACTCCCAAGGATAATAAAAATCTCAACGTCCATTGCATAATCCAAAATAACAAAGTTGGATGGGAAGATAAACCGGTCCACTTTTACTAGAACTCCTATGGGATTTTTGATGGATCAATTGGCCATGAACAACTTTATTTTTGTGGTCTTTGGCTTTCCCAATCCAAGCTTGTGAAATATGGCATAAGGCATAAGGTTCACACTTGCTCCAAGATCACACAATGCCTTGGCAAATATGAATGCACCAATGGTGCATGACATTGTAAAAGCACTGGGGTCCTTCTTCTTTTCCACATATGTTCTTGTCATCATGGCACTATAATGATGTGTTACTTCTATTTTTCCATCCTTCATAAGTCTTCTTTTGGATATCAAATCCTTCATAAATTTATCATACTCTAACATATCTTGCAATGCCTCAATAAGAGGAATATTAATAGAAAGGTTACTAAATTTATCAAAAAACTTGTTGAGCTGATCATGCTCTTCCTCTCTCAAGGAACAATTTGGGAAAGGAAGATGAATGGGGTTTGATGGCATAGAGATAATTTGACAATAGTTAATTATTGACTTTCCCATCAATATCTCACTTAACTTTGGCTTTTCATAATTGGACCTTTTTCTCTTCGCCTTTGTTTTATCCCCATTTTACATTTCTTCACTTTGCTTCTCCATGAGATACTTTGATATTTAGATTACTTTTGCCTCTGGGTATTGGATGGCGGTGGAGTGGGATGTAACTATTTAGTGGAGCATGGAGAATTCACATTGCATCTAATTTACTATTTTGCCGGTCTTATCAACACTACCTAAGATCCGCGCCAAAGTATCTCTATCAATTGCCTCTTTTCTTTCATAATGTCTCATGCTTAGACTTTATCAGTTCTGACTTTGATTAACATCTTGTCCTTGTGGTGAAAAATGGAAACCCTCCGAGCTCTTAGGTACCACACCTAACTTTTAATCAATAACTTACTCCTCCGTGCCTTCACATAGTTCAACCTATTTTGCACTTATCACACTTACACTATCCATTTGGTCACCTAACATATGCTCGAGTAGGAGTTCCAGGTATGACATCACTTTGAGCTTACTCACATTGGTCTCTTCCTTTTCATATTTTTTATATTGAACACAAAAGACGAGGAGGGATCCCCCATGGTCACCTTGGCATCCTTTATGTCCTAACCCCTACACCACATTGCCACTTGTCCAAGACTTTTAAAATAATCCCATATGATGATTTGATGAACGATCCACCAGATGCATTGCCCACTATGGCCTTATTTTGTTGGGCCAATGCCCTATAAAAGATTTACAGAAAAACCTTCTCTAGCATGTCATGGGTGAGGTATTTTAAAAGTGTTTCCTTGAATCTTCCCCAAGCATCGTACCACGATTCTTCATGGTATTGGCAAAAATGAACAATCTCATCCCGTAACTTCAACATCCTTGAAGGTTGGAAGTATTGACTTAAGAAGGCTTCAGTGAGACTTTTCCATAAAGTAATAGATCCGGAGGGCAAAGATCTTAGCATTGCAATCCCTTTTCCATGAGTGAAAATGGGAAAAGGCATAATCGGATAGAATCTTGAGATATATGTGCAATATTTAAAGAAGCATAGGATTCCACAAACCCTTTAAGTAAGCATTTGGGTCTTCATGGGATTCACCCCGAAGAGTCCTTTTAAGTGGAGCAATTGCATCTATACACTTGTAACATAAAATACTCCATGATCCCCGGTGGGGGAAATACAAATAACACTTTCATGATCTCTATCCCCAAAATAATCCGAGTCCTCGTGACTCGTGATGATTTAGGGATAGTAATGTTTACCTAATCGAAAATTAAAAATAACAAGAAAATAAAATTAAACTCACCACGGGTGCACCCAAGTTAAAATCACACCGTACAAGTGAACTCCCTAACAATGGTGCCATTTTGATAACGTTCAACTCACTCCCATGTTTGGGGGCTGAGGCGATCGTCATCCATAACCCAAATAGAATTGGGGTCAAATCCACAAGGAGTGAAGTATAAATTTCAAATTTTATAGGTGTTCTAAATACTAAAAGGTCACTCGGAATGATACTAAACACAATATGTAAAATAAAATAGGGGATTGGTTTTGGAATTATTTGAAACAATCTTTGGTTAGCAACACTCTAAATAGCACTTTTGATTTAAACTCAAGTTTGGAGGAAATCTTGGGATTATGTCTACTTAAAAGTAATAGCATGTGGGTTGATTATGGTTTAACATTATAATACCCCGTATTTTCGTGCTAGAATTCTAACCATCATTCCTGCGCATCTAAGCACTCTAATCCAAGTGATTTTCACGTGAATACAGGTTGCATGATCATTATCATAGTCCATGGAGTCGTTTATATATGGAAAATGTTTATAGCAATGACCTAGAACAAGTTTGAGCTAAGACCAATTGATTCATCTAAAGTTTGGCATTAGATTAAACAAGGGTCTACTTCAAACGTGGATATCTCTTCATATACATGGAATTTTTTCATCCCAAGACTTATCAAATTGTAGACAATTGAATTATCTTTCCAACGATACCAATTTTGCGAAAATCCGATACCCGAGCGAAGAGTTATGCCCATTTTTGTGAGAGACAGTAAGGGTGTGCGATGGGCAATGGGACGCCAAATCAAATATGTGCGATTGGGAGTGCGAGGCACACTTAAATGTCTGCCATAAGGTGTACGATGCACACCTTAAGGTCTGCCATGGGTTTTGCTCCGCATACCTCACTTCCAAGTGCCAAAAATACCCCCATATATGTCTATAACACGGGATTAAACTCCCACAACATCAAAATAAGTTTACTTTCTCTCAAAATCACCAAGAACAACCTTTAGAGTTTCAATATAACAACCCCAATAGCTAGAGATTCAACCATGAGAATTCTACAATTTTTACATATTCGGAATCCCCATTACGAAGGCTACGAGGGACACCCAAAAGTTTGTGAATAACATTACGTCATTTGGAAAGTCAATCAAAGCTTCAAGTTTAAGGTATGTGGGGTTTTTTCAACACGAACACTCTTTCATTCTTGTACCCAAAAATACTTTCATTTACGAAGGTATGGATTTCATATGTTTTACTATGATTTTGAAGCATGAACTTATATATATTGATTATCACGAGATTATGATATTTTTGATATTTGTGAAGTGGAATTATATGAGAATGATGATATTTTGTGCCTTATAACTAAATTTTCCAGATTTTGAAGGGATTTATATATGTCTATGATGGAAAGCTTGAATCTTGATAAGTTTTAATATGATATTGAGACATAAGTTTTGAACTCTATTTGAGATTGTTTTTTTTTAAGAAATCATGTGTTATAAACACCTTGAGTTTGAATGATTTGAGATTAAGAAGATGCTTTGAACTTTCGATCGTAAAAAGGTGTGTTTTTGAACCCGAGATGAGAAAAGAAATGCACTTTTATTGATTATTATGAAATGGGTAGCAAGATGGCTCCCGTTGTGAATTGTTGAACTTTTTATTAGAGGATTTTCTTTTGAAAAGATCTGATCTAAGTTCGGGAGTAGTCTTTAGCACTGAGCGGAAGGTATAACTGTTTTGGTACATACCTAGAACTACATGCCCCCGAAGGATGTGAGCCTGAGGCTGATTTATAAAGTGACCACTAGTGTTTGGATTGATTATTTAAGGTCCTACTCCGATGGCAAGGAATAGGGCGACTCTCCTCAACATAGGTAGAACGTTGGACTCCATGTAGCTCACATGGTTTATGTCAGTTGTAAGAGACTCCCAATGTTCGTGTGTGTACCATTCTATCTAAGAGGAATATATTATTTTGAAGAATTAGTTATGAGAAAGTTGTTGCTTACCAAAAGATTGAAGGACTATATTCTAAAGAGAATTGTTACGATATTTGATTTATTTGATGGTTTGAAAATCGAGATGAAAGTGAATTTATAACTTATTGTAATGACTAACTTGTCTTACTTTACATGTATTATTCGTCCATAACTTTGATGATTTAATTCGAGCTAAGTGAGTCATTTATATCAGCATGCATAATTTTATAAACTGTGATGATATTAAGATATTATTTTATATATGCATTGCAGCCCCATATGCTCGGTACATTTTCATGGTACTGACCCACACACACCCTATGTGTTGGGATATATTTTCTTGTAATGTAGGTACAAGGTATAGTGTACATCTTCAGATCCAGTCAGTTCACGGCATCTAGTTAGTAGGTGATGAGTCCTTTTGATTCAAGGGCTTGAGTTAGTTATATAGTTTGAGAAGTGTTGTATTTTCTTTATTCAGCCGTATTGAGTTGGGATAGTTGGGAGTCATGACCCATCTACCTATAGTCAGTACTAGTAGAGGCTTCATAGACAGTCAATAGAAGTTGATGTATTCCATTTCAGTTTTGGTAGTAAAAGCAGAGTTGTAATCTTGTAAATTTAGTATTGTATTAATCAAATTCAAAAAGAGTTATTTTTTGCAGATTTGTATATCTATATTTGTACTTCTTATTTAGTTGCTTATGAGATATGCCAGTAGAAAGGTTAGCTTGGGGTCACTTGTGACCCTAAGCACCATATGACGTCAAGGGACCCAATTTTAGGGTTTTACAAACTTGGTATCAGAGCACAGAGTTCAAGTGTCCTAGGGTGTTTGTGAAGCCATGTCTAGTAGAGTCTTGAAGAATGGTACAGAGACGTCTGTACTTTTCTTTGAGAGGCTATAGGGCATTTAGGAAATATTTCCTTTCTTTCAAGTATCAGACCGTGCCATAAAAAGGTTCTCTAGGAAACTTATATAAATTCTCATCTTACTATATTCTGGCCATCTTTTCCTTATTTTCAGGGTACCAAAAATAGTCAAGCCTAATTCTTCATAGATAGTTATGTGGTTATAAAAGGGCTAGAAAGTATCCTATTAGTGCTTTTGAGTTTTGAAAACTAAAGTGCTTTATCAGGCCTGTAGAAATCATGCACTAAGCCCGAGTCAGATATGCTTTCAAATTTCTCCTCAGAATCCATAATGATAATCTATACTTCTCTATCTATGTACTATTCTTGAGGTAACATGCTCGGCAAGTTCCAATTTCCTCCCTAGATAATGCTCTTATATTTGCTGGCAGAAGTCTCAGAAGTTTCATAAAGTTGCTTGAGAGGAGCCTTCTAGTATGTTATAAGTCCTTCAAATTTAAGTTATGACCTCATTCTTATAATTTATTTAATTAAGACAGAGTAAGGTGTATTCTTAGATCGTTGAATATTGTCTGTCAAGTTTCTATCTCTTGTATTATGTAATCTTGTTATCATTATGTTTGTGAAAAATCAAAGTCTAGTGAAGCCGTGTGAGGCTAATTTTGATTCACTAGCATAGTTGCTTTGTTATTCATATAATTTTCTTAATCAAAACACAAAACCAAAGTCTAGTGAAGCCGTGTGAGGCCTATTTCGATTCACTAGCAACTTGTTATTTATCTTTTTGTTCTGGTTTTACTTGAAAGTATGGGTTTCTGTGTAGTGACAAAAGTAGTAAATATTAGTTTAAAGTCTTGTGTTTGTTGAACTTGTGTATTTAGAAGTGTAGTGGCAAGAGTGGTGGTAAGGGAGATTTATTGAATATGTATAACTGAATTTTTACTTATGATTGAATTAGTAATGAAGTGATATACACTTATTTGTTAGTTTAGTGAAGTTAGAGAAGGATATTATTAGTTAAGGTGGATTTTTGTTTTCTTAAAGTATGAAAAATGTTATTGATGGTATTTGTTGTGCTAGGAAGGAAAGTATAGGTTTTGATGAAAGTACTTGGTGGTTAAGTATTGTTAATTTAGGCTTTCCTGAGATTGCAAGAGGAAGTTTAGTTGAAATTTATAGAGCTATAAAAGTAATTTAGGTGTGAAGATGGGTAAATAGTAATGATGTGAAGAAGGGGGATGCGTTAACAGATTATGGATAAGATAGGCCATATGATTATAATCGATTGTCATTGTGTACTAGTTTTTCTTAATGCTATGTTCTATAGTTTTTAAGTGAAAATTATGTGTAAGATTGGGTTGTAAATCATGTTTAGCTCTAGACATTAAGTTTGAACAGTTGATGGTTCGGTTGTTGATGCTAGTTATATAGAGGTGATCTAGTAGGCCTGAACAGTGTATGCACGAGTGTAAGATCATATGTTCATAATTAAGTATGGTGTAGAGGTGTGACCAAGGTGCTATGGGGCTGCATTTTTTTTGAGGATTATTGCATATTGTGGGTTGAGTAGTAACATTTAGTTTCTAGGTGGAGAAAGGCTAGTTAGATAATTTATGATGTTCTTGATAGCTAAGTTAAGGAGTTATGATTGAAGATGTTAAGCATTTTTAGTATGATTATTATTCTCATGGTTTGGAAAAAAAAATATAAGAATAGAGGTGTAATCTTGGTAGGTTATTATTATATGATTAGAGATGTAGGTATGGTTGCAAATGAGAGTGTAACTCTTTGATGATGATTATTGAAGCTAGAAAGTTAAGGATGACATATGGCTGAGTTGTTCAAGAATGAAGTTGGTAAGTTCGAAATTAGTTTATCCTTGTGAGTTTAGCATTTATGTGTAGATAGGAGAATAATGAAATTATGGCTTAATCTCGAGCATATGGAGTAGACCATCATACTTAGAATACCAACTTTGGCGTAAGGGGGAGATGGTTAGAGAAGAACCAAACCAAGTTTTTAGAATTAGATTCTGATATATGTAACTAATGAGTTATGATAAGATAGTGATCCCTTCTTACTCTAGAGTATTCCTTGGATTTCAGTCATTAAAACACCAAATCCATCACTTGTGGGATAAATACATGCCACATGCCTATGCTTATACCTATCATGTGTGGTCAAGCCCATTCTCAGCTTTTAGCAAGTATGTAATAGCTTCACTCTATGATTTGAGTTATCTCTTATGAATCTATGAACTCCAGTCTTATGTTAAATAGCTCAAGATAAGTATAAACTCATGTTTTAGAGTATGAACAGTTTTTAAACTCATGATACTAGTGAAGTTTGCATTATATCATGCATGTCCTCATCTTAAATTTCTTTAATGAATCCATGCCTTTGATATTTTATTCCTCAGGACAAATATAAGTGTCAATGTTATGTATTGTAGTTTTCGTGCTTCTGGTTCATGTGTGTTAGCCCTTTGGTGACCTCTTCCTATGTTAAGATAGTGGTGATGATAGTGGATAAGCAATGGTTTAGATGTGAGAGGGTTAATGACCCTCATTAAGAAAGATTATTTATGCTTTTCTATCTAAGGATAAAGTATGAAGTAAGATTGAGGCCAAGTCTTTGATACCTGTCATGGTTAGTTAGAAATTATGTGTATGTTTTTAAGAATAGTGCAAGAAAATTGTTGTTGATAAAGGTTTAGAGAATATGCGAAGTATGCCTTTAAGGGTATTTGCCTTAAAGTTATGTGTAATTTTTAATGATAGGCTTTTATGTCATGTTGGGTGTAATATGATGAATGCAATATGCACTAGTGAATCTATATCAAGAGTTTTAAATTAGTCATTGAAGTGGTAAGGCATGTTATGCTTAGGGTGTGAGCTCTAAAAAGATATAGAATATTGAACCTTATGGTTTAGACTAGTATTATGGTTTGGCATTTTGTATCATGTGATTTAGTGTTAGGCTTGATCATGGTGAGAGAACTTAGTTTAGTTTAGACCTTAGTAGAAAGATTTTGCAGTTCCAATATGAGAATTATAAGTTGAATGAAATGAGTATGGCATTTAAGGGGAATAGTATAGTTGAGAGAGCATTTGACAAGTGATGCTAAGCTTGAAATCAAGAAGTTGCATTGCCTACGGCCTAGCAATCCTATCCTAGTTTATGAGTTATATAATTATATTCCATGCTATAGAGTTATATGAATGTTGTAATTCCTTAGTCAAATGTCTTGTTCAGAGAATGCCCAAAATTCTTTGCTCCCTAATGTCAATAGAATTTCATAGAAAAGTACTGAAGAAATACTCTATTTGAGTATGGGTAGTCAGTATGATCTTGTTCATATAACTTGTAATCTAGTTTAGCAAGCATGGAGATAAGCTCCTATAGATTCTTAATTTTCCAGCTAGTCTTACTATCTGTAGTCTTATACGTATGTACATTCCAAGAGGCAATGTGTTTGTGTCCAATTAAATTATGAATTCAGCCGAGTTCATGCATCAGTTTCAGTTTCAAATATTAAGTCATGATTCAGTTCGTAAGTATCCTGTGTAGTATCACAGTCTCTTTCTAGTATTTTCATCAAATTATTATCATTCGGGGATGAACGATCCCAAGAGGGGCAAGTTTTGATACCCTTATTTTTCATGTCATAAACCTATCATCCTTACTCATGAGATTAGATCCAATGAAAAGTAATGGTTGCTCAAAGTTGACACTCTCGTTACTATCTTAGCCATGTAGTTATTTTTCTTGAGGATTTATGCACTTGCAACCAGTTCAATAGCTCATTATTCTTGAGATCCAGTGATTCAGTTCTATCAGTTACACATGATAGCTTGAAGACTAATATTCCTCTGTGTTTCATGTTAATTATCCATATTCGAGGATGAATGTTACCAAGGGGGTGATAACGTAATACCCTGTATTTTCGTGCTAGAATTCTAACCGTCGTTCCTATGCGTCTAAGCCCTAACCAAGTGATTCTAACGTGAATAAAAGTTTCATGATCGTTATCCTAGTCTATGGAGTAGTTTAGAGGTGGAAAATATTTGTAGCAATGACCTAGAAAAAGGTTAAGATAAGACCAATTGAGTCATCTAAAGTTTGGCATTAGATTCTACAAGGGAGTACTTCAAACGTGCATATCTCTTAATATAAATGGAATTTTTTCATCCCAAGACCTATCAAATTGTAGATAATTGAATTAGCTTTCCAACGATACCAATTTCGCAAAAATCCGATACCCGAGCGAAGAGTTATGCCCATTTTTGTGAGAGGCAGTAAGGGTGTGCGATGGGCAATGCGCCGCCCAATCAAATGTGTGTGATTGGGAGTGCGAGGCACACTTAAATGTCTGCCATAAGGTGTGCGACGCACACCTTAAGGTCAGCCATGGGTTCTGCTCCGCATACCTCACTTCCAAGTGCCGAAAACACCCCCATATATGTCTATAACACGGGATTAAACTCCCACAATATCAAAATAAGTTTACTTTCTCTCAAAATCACCAAGAACAACCTTTAGGGTTTCAACATTAAAACCCCAATAGCTAGAGATTCAACCATGAGGATTCTATAATTTTTACATATTCGGAATCCCAGTTACGAAGGGTACGAGGGGCACCTAAAAGTTCGTGAATAACATTACGTCATTTGGAAAGTCATTCAAAGCTTCAAGTTTAAGGTATGCGGGGTTTTTTCAACACGAACACTCTTTCGTTCTTGTACCCAAAAATACTTTCATTTACGAAGTTATGGATTACATATGTTTTACTATGATTTTGAAGCATGAACTTATATCCTATATTGATTATCACGAGATTATGATATTTTTGATATTTTTGAAGAGGAATTATATGAGAATGATGATATTTTGTGCTTATAACTGAATTTTCCAGATTTTGAAGGGATTTATATATGTCTATGATGTAAAGCTTGAATCTTGATAAGTTTTAATGTGATATTGAGACATAAGTTTTGAACTCTATTTGAGATTGTTGTTTTTGAGAAATCATCTGTTATAAACACCTTGAGTTTGAATGATTTGAGATGATGAAGAAGCTTTGACCTTTTGATCGTAAAAAGGTGTGTTTTTGAACCCGAGATGAGAAAAGAAATCCACTTTTATTGATTATTATGAAATGGGTAGCAAGATGGCTCTCGTTGTGAATTGTTGAACTGTTTATTAGTGGATTTTTTTTGATAAGATCTGATCTAAGTTCAGGAGTAGTCTTTAGCACCGAGCAGAAGGTATAGCTGTTTTGGTATATACCTAGACCTACATGCCCCCATAGGATGTGAGCCTGAGGCTAATTTATATAGTGATCACTAGTGTTTGGATTGATTATTTAAGGTCCTACTCCGATGGCAAGGAATAGGGCAACTCTCCTCAACATGGGTAGAACGTTGGACTCCATGTAGCTCACTTGGTTTATGTCGGTTGTAAGAGACTCCCAATGTGTATGTGTGTACCATTCTATCTAAGAGGAATATATTCTTTTGAAGAATTAGTTATGAGAAAGTTGTTGTTTTCCGAAAGATTGAAATACTATATTCTAAAGAGAATTTTTATGATATGTGATTTATTTGATGGTTTGAAAACCGAGATGAAAGTGAATTTAGAACTTATTGTAATGACTAACTTGTCTTACTCTACATGTATTATTCATCCATGACTTTGATGATTTAATTCGAGCTAAGTGAGTCATTTATATCAACATGCATAATTTTATAAACTGTGATGATATTAAGATATTATTTATATATGCATTGCACCCCCATATGCTCAGTACATTTCCATGGTACTGACCCACACACACCCTATGTGTTGGGCTATATTTTCTTGTAATGTAGGTACAAGGTATAGTGTACATCTTCAGATCCAGTCAGTTCACGGCATCTAGTCAGCAGGTGATGAGCCCTTTTGATTCAAGGGCTTGATGGAAGCACTTGGTGGTTAAGTATTGTTAATTTAGGCTTTCTTGAGATTGCAAGAGGAATTTTAGTTGAAATTTATAGAACTATGAAAGTAATTTAGGTGTCAAGATGGGTAAATAGTAATGATGTGAAGAAGGGGGATGTGTTAACAGATTATGAATAAGCTAGGCCATATGATTATAATCGATTGTCATTGTGTACTGGTTTTTCTTAATGCTACGTTCTATAGTTTTAAAGTGAAAATTGTGTGTAAGATTGGGTTGTAAATCATGTTTAGCTCTAGACATTAAGTTTTAATAGTCGATGGTTCGGTTGTTGATGCTAGTTATATGGAGGTGATCTAGTAGGCCTGAACAGAGTATGCACTAGTGTAAGATCATAAGTTCGTAATTAAGTATGGTGTAGAGGTGTGACCAAGGTGCAATGGGGCTGCATTATTTTTTTAAGATTATTGCATATTGTAGGTTTAGTTGTAACGTTGTGTTTCTAGGTGGAGAAAGGCTAGTTAGATAATTTATGATGTTCTTGATAGCTAAGTTAAGGAGTTATGATTGAAGATGTTAAGCCTTTATAGTATGATTATTGTTCTCATGGTTTGGAAAAAAAATATAAGAATAGAGGTGTAATCTTGTTAGGTTATTATTATATGATTAGAGATGTAGGTATGGTTGCAAATGAGAGTGTAACTCTTTGATGATGATTATTGAAGCTAGAAAGTAAAGGATGGCATATGGATGAGTTGTTCAAGAATGAAGTTGGTAAGTTCGAAATTAGTTTATCCTTGTGAGTTTTGCATTTATGTGTAGATAGTAGAATAATGAAATTATGGCTTAATCTCGAGGATATGGAGTAGACCATCATACTTAGAATACCAACTTTGGCCTAAGGGGGAGATGGATATAGAAGAACCAAACCAAGTTTTGAGAATTAGATTGTGATACATATCAATAATGAGTTATGAGAAGATAGTGATCCCTTCTTACTCTAGAGTATTCCTTGGATTTCAGTCATTACCACACCAAATCCATCACTTGTGGGATAAATCCATGCCACATGCCTATGCTTATACCTATTATGTGTGGTCAAGCCCGTTCTCAGCTTTTAGCAAGTATGTAACAGCTTCACTCTGTGATTTGAGTTATCTCTTATGAATCTATGAACTCCAGTCTTATGTTAAATAGCTCAAGATAAGTATAAACTCATGTTTTAGAGTATGACTAGTTTTTAAACTCATGATACTAGTAAAGTTCGCATTATATCATGGATGTCCTCAGCTTAAATTTCTTCAATGAATCCATGCCTTTGATATTTTATTCCTCAGGACAAATATAAGTGTCAATGTTATGTATTGTAGTTTTTGTGCTGCTGGTTCATATGTGTTAGCCCTTTGGTGACCTTTTCCTATGTTAAGATAGTGGATAAGCAATGGTTTAGATGTGAGAGGGTTGATGACCCTCATTAAGAAAGATTATTTATGCTTTTCTATCTAAGGATAAAGTATGAAGTAAGATTGAGGCCAAGTCTTTGATACATGTCATGGTTAGTTAGAAATTGTGTGTATGTTTTTAAGAATAGTGCAAGAAAATTGTTGTTGATAAAGGTTTAGAGAATATGCGAAGTATGCCTTTAGGGGTATTTGCCTTAAAGTTATATGTAATTTTTAATGATAGGCTTTTATGTCATGTTGGGTGTAAGATGATGAATGCAATATGCACCAGTGAATCTATATCAAGAGTTTTAAATTAGTCATTGAAGTGGTAAGGCATGTTATGCTTAGGGTGTGAGCTCTAATAAGATATAGAATAGTGAACCTTATGGTTTAGACTAGTATTGTGGTTTGGCATGTTGTATCTTGTGATTTAGTGTTAGGCTTGATCATGGTGAGAGAACTTAGTTTAGTTTAGACCTTAGTAGAATGATTTTGCAGTGCCAATATGAGAATTATAAGTTGAATGAAATGAGTATGGCATTTAAGGGGAATAGTATAGTTGAGAGAGCATTTGACAAGTGATGCTAAGCTTGAAATTAAGAAGTTGCGTTGCCTACGGCCTAGCAATCCTATCCTAGTTTATGAGTTATATAATTATATTCCATGCTATAGAGTTATATGACTATTGTAATTCCTTAGTCAAATGTCTTGTTCAGAGCATGCCCAAAATTCTTTGCTCCCTAATGTCAATAGAATTTCATAGAAAAGTGCTGAAGAAATACTCTATTTGAGTATGGGTAGTCAGTATGATCCAGTTCATATAGCCTATAATCTAGTTTAGCAAGCACGGAGATAAGTTCCTATAGATTCTTAATTTTCCAGCTAGTCTTACTATGCGCAGTCTTATACGTATGTACATTCCAAGAGGCAATATGTTTGTGTCCAATTAAATTATGAATTCAGCTCAGTTCATGCATCAGTTTCAGTTTCAGATATTAAGTCATGATTCTGTTCGTAATTATCCTGTGTAGTATCACAGTCTCTTCCTAGTATTTTCATCAAATTATTATCATTCATGGACGAACGACCCAAGAGGGGGAGGTTTTAATACCCTGATTTTACTTGTCATAAACCTCTCATCCTTTCTCATAAGATCAGATCCAGTGAAAAGTAATGGTTACTCATAAGTTGACACTCTCGTTACTATCTTAGACATGTAGTTATTTTTCTTGAGGATTCATGCACTTGCAGACCAGTTCAATAGCTCATTATTCTTGTGATCCAGTGATTCAGTTCTATCAGTTACACATGAAAGCTTGAAGACTAATATTCCTCTATTTTTCAGGTTAATTATTCATATTCGAGGACGAATGTTCCCAAGGGGGAGATAATGTCATACCCCGTATTTTCGTGCTAGAATTCTAACCGTCGTTCCTATGCGTCTAAGCTCTAACCAAGTGATTCTAACGTGAATAAAAGTTTCATGATCATTATCCTAGTCTATGGAGTAGTTTAGAGGTGGAAAATGTTTGTAGCAATGACCTAGAAAAAGGTTGAGATAAGACCAATTGATTCATCTAAAGTTTGGCATTAGATTCTACAAGGGAGTACTTCAAACGTGAATATCTCTTAATATAAATGGAATTTTTTCATCCCAAGACCTATCAAATTGTAGATAATTGAATTATCTTTCCAACTATACCAATTTCGCAAAAATCCGATACCCGAGCGAAGAGTTATGCCCATTTTTGTGAGAGGCAGTAAGGGTGTGCGATGGGCAATGCGCCGCCCAATCAAATATGTGCGATTGGGAGTGCGAGGCACACTTAAATATCTCCCATAAGGTGTGCGACGCACACCTTAAGGTCATCCATGGGTTCTGCTCCGCATACCTCACTTCCAAGTGCCAAAAACACCCCCATATATGTCTATAACACGGGATTAAACACCCACAACATCAAAATAAGTTTACTTTCTCTCAAAATCACCAAGAACAACCTTTAGGGTTTCAACATAAAAACCCCAATAGCTAGAAATTCAACCATGATAATTCTATAATTTTTACATATTCGGAATCCCCGTTACGTCATTTGGAAAGTCATTCAAAGCTTCAAGTTTAAGGTATGTGGGGTTTTTTCAACACGAACACTCTTTCGTTCTTGTACCCAAAAATACTTTCATTTACGAAGTTATGGATTTCATATGTTTTACTATGATTTTGAAGCATGAACTTATATCCTATATTGATTATCACTAGATTATGATATTTTTGATATTTTAGAAGCAGAATTATATGAGAATGATGATATTTTGTGCCTTATAATTGAATTTTCCAGATTTTGAAGGGATTTATATATGTCTATGATGTAAAGCTTGAATCTTGATAAGTTTTAATGTGATATTGAGATAAAAGTTTTGAACTCTATTTGAGATTGTTGTTTTTGAGAAATCATTTGTTATAAACACCTTGAGTTTGAATGATTTGAGATGATGAAGAAGCTTTGACCTTTCAATCGTAAAAAGGTGTGTTTTTGAACCCAAGATGAGAAAAGAAATCCACTTTTATTGATTATGAAGAAAAGGGTAGCAAGATGGCTCCCATTGTGAATTGTTGAACTGTTTATTAGTGGATTTTCTTTTGAAAGGATCTGAGCAAAGTCCGGGAGTAGTCTTTAGCACAGAGCGGGAGGTATAGCAGGTTTGGTACTTTCCTAGAACTACGTTCTCCTGTAGGATGTGAGCCTGAGGCTGATTTATATAGTGATCACTAGTGTTTGGATTGATGTTTTAAGGTCCTACTCCGATGGAAAGGAATAGGGCAACTCTCCCCAACGTGGGTAGAATGTTGGACTCCTTGTAGCTCCCATGGTTTATGTTGGTTGTAAGAGACTCCCAATATGTGTGTGTGTACCATTCTATCTAAGAGGAATATATTGTTTTGAAGAATTGGTTATGAGCAAGTTATTGTTTTCCGAAAGATTGAAATACTATATTCTAAAGAGAATTGTTATGATATTTGATTTATTTGATGGTTTGAAAATCGAGATGAAAGTGAATAGAGAACTTATTTTAATGACTCACTTGTCTTACTTTACATGTATTATTCATCCATGACTTTGATGATTTAATTCGAGCTAAGTGAGTCATTTATATCAACATGCATAATTTTATAAACTGTGATGATATTAAGATATTATTTTATATATGCATTGCACCCCCATATGCTCAGTACATTCTCATGGTACTGACCCCTACACACCCTGTGTGTTGGGCTACATTTTCTGGTAATGTAGGTACAAGGTATAGTGTACATCTTCAGATCTAGTTAGTTCATGACTTCCAGTCAGCAGGTGATGAGTTCTTTTGATTCAAGGGCTTGAGTTAGTTATATAGTTTGAGAAGTGTTGTATTTTCTTTATTCAGCCGTATTGAGTTGGGATAGTTGGGAGTCATGACCCAGCTACCTATAGTTAGTACTAGTAGAGGCTTCATAGATAGTCAGTAGAAGTTGATGTATTCCGTTTCAGTTTTTGTTGTAAAAGCAGAGTTGTAATATTGTAAATGCAATATTGAATTAATCAAATTCAAAAAGAGTTATTTTTCGCAGATTTGTATATATATATTTGTACTTTTTATTCAGTTGCTTATGAGATATGCCAGTAGAAAGGTTAGCTTGGGGTCACTTGTGATCCTAAGCACCGTGTGACGTCTCGAGACCCAATTTCGGGGCGTTACAAACATGTGCTTTAGTTGTCAACTAAGGGATAGGCTAGGTCGAAGATCAAGGTAGTTAATATTTCAATAAAACTACAACGACTTCACCCATTGGCTCTTTTGAGAACCTAACAAGTGTGTCATTCTTAGTCACTCATAACCTCAATCGAGCACCCTATTTCTAGGATGGTACCATTGACATGATTTACACTCCAATCACACTTATGTTTGAGATTGCAAAAGGTAGTAAATTATAGGCTTGATTGTCCACCATTACCTTGTCACCCTATACTTGTCTTTCAAGGATGCTACGGGTTCCCATAACTTCATCTTTATCCCTCTTTCAAGGATGATAAAGGGTTTTTTAGAGTTTAGGGTTTTCACCCATCAAACCCATTTGGAGATTTGGGGTTTTCACCTAGCAATTCATACTAATAAGCTAAAGCAATAGTGGAATCCATAATCAGTAACTAAAAATCATACAAACACATCAACTCCCACACACAATTATACTTGAGTTCAACATAATCCCAAGACTAAAGAAATTAGCTACTCATGAGATAATGAAGAAGAATTTTACCAAGTAATTTTTACATGGTATCCATAATAATAGAAGGTAGATAATCTTCACTTCCACACTTCAATTCACCAACTTTATTTTGGAATAATAATTATAAATAACAATGAACAATCAATTTTTCACACAAATTCTAGGGTTCTTCTATTTCTTCTAACACCCTCCTTAGTTTCTTACACAATTCACTTAGAAAAGGTGTTTGGATCTTTTATAAAAATCTTAAATCAACTGTTTGAATTGACCATAATGCCCTTGCTCATTTATCCCACTAGGCCGTGATTGTGGAGCTTTGACTGAGAACGCTCCACCCGCGATCGCGGCTAGGACTGAGCGATCGCGGTATGTTGACCTTCTTGATAGACCTTGATCGTGTTCTGTAGACCGCAATTGCATTACATGAGGTTATATTTGTTCTCTACTTAGCTGACTGTAATCGTGGTGCTTAGACTGCGACCACGGTAACTGAGGACCTTCTTCTCTAGGTCTTTAGCTGCACTTTCTTTCTCCCTTTTTGATCATTTTAATCTACAATCCACATCTTTCTATCCCCTTAAATCTATGCCTGCAATGAGTGGATATTAGTGTATTTAATCACAATTAATTCTCGTTTATTCATTCAAAATAAGGTAATGTGCACGAATATTGAGTGCGAATGAGTGGTTAAATCACAACTTATCAACATCCCTAACTAAAAGCTATTGCTTGTCCTCAAGCAACACTACCTCTTACAATGAGTCACAATTATTTATGCATAAACTTTATGCCTTAAAGATCACAAGACTTCAACCTTAGTTACTACCACAAGTAGCTCATTGCACATAGGCTAAGATATTTTTCACTACTCCCCTCATCATAAGCTGCACTATCAAAGGATACACAAAACTTCAAAGAGCAATCAAGCAACAACAACTATTGCTTTAGAAGTGACTCACTTTGTTGACAAAAACTAAGTCATACTCCATTTGCCTCATCATTCTAAAGGTGACAAAATAACCAACCTCAACTTGTTTCACATACAAACCTCATAAGAAAGAGAATTCCACACACCATGCTACCAAATATGCAACAAGGAATTTTAAGTACAAAAACTCTCTCAATCACAAAAGAAATCTCTATGCAACAAGTGTCATACCATAGGCTTGCCCCTATTTTCAATCACCTCTACAAAGAAAGTAAATGGTTGGAGATCTCACAGGAATTTCTAAGATTGTAATGTAAGTTCGGGTTAGGGTAGGATATCATCTGGGAACAACATGGCTACATCCTTCCTTGAACATCTACATCATACTTTTCAATCCTTCTTTTTGACTATGGGCCACTCTTCTTTGTCTTCTCTCATTTTTCATGCTTACTTTTTTCCTTCTTTGTTCACCCATTTTCTTCCATTTCTTTTTCTTGCATTCTAGTGCAATTCATTCCTTTGTTTGATCCTCTCTTTTTCTATTCATTTACTTTCCATGCTAAGACACAATAAGTATTTCATTTACAACTTCCAAACGTACCCTGAGTCAGATGAATTCCTAACATATAACAAGATAGCGTATCTATACAAATTCAGACTTTGGAATAGGTCTATGACCGTGACCAACCCAAACAAGTTCAACCATCTACAACCCAACCAATAACCACACCGTAGCCAAAATTAAAACAATAACCAAATTTAAGTCCATAACATAATAGGATGGAACAACCAACAATACCATCCAATGGTGTCAACCCCAATACCAATGCTAATACTAAGGTTGATACCAGTATCGATACCGCCCATACCAACCCATAGTAGTCCCACAAAGCCTCTAACTAAAAGTAAAACAATACTCGGTTGGGGTATGCCCCTAACCATAGCCAAAACCAATGTCTATAAAATAACCAAAGTATGTAAATACATCCATGACATAAAATGGAGCCTTTTGAAATATGAAAGGTCACCACTTCAATCCAATTGAGCTGATCTCGAGATTCGATCACTATGCAGGAGGCATAGAATGGTCAGTTCCAGCATCATGTGGGGATATAGCCGCCCGAAGATGGGTTAGCAGGTGAATGCTGGCAAGCACTCAGGATAAGGATAAAATAATGACAACCATTAAAACTAAGTGAACCAGCCATATGCATTTACAACCACACACACAACACACACACAGACACACACACACACACACACACATATATATATATATATAACTATACTGGGAAAGGGAACCGGGTTTAGCATGCATTTAGAACCATTAACCTAGGTATATGTAGCTTAATCATCCTAGAACCACCCACGGGCTATATGGGTATAGTGCAACCCCCTAAATAGGCCTCGATGTGTGTAGCTACATAAACCAGATATACCATAAGAGTAGGGGACTCCCAAGTACCCTTCGCTCTCCATAATACATATGTACAAGTGTACTTAGAGGATTCCCGTTTACCTCATAAGTATCATATATGGTCACCATGACCAATTCTCATGTCGGCAAACATGAGTTTCCAATGTCTGTACATTGGACTCCCACCTTCATGATTAGCTATCACACTACCCCATTATTGCCTAGTTAAAACATTACCATACCACCAAACCATCATTCCATTTATTTTTAACCAAGGCTATAAGTAGTGGTAACATTATACCGACTATATCTTGCAAGCAATGTCCTTAGCCAACTTTTTATAGAATAAGGGATTTCCATGTGCCCATTGATTACCTTATTTAGTTGCTTTGGGGATTTCGATGTACCCCACAAGATGTTTGTTAACAAATTTGCTTGGGGGATTCTCTTGTACACCACAAGGCATTCAATTAGACCAACCATGTCCACCAAGACGTTACCATTGAACCATTCCAAACCCATTTAAACTATTTATACTATTTACGGTTCCATTACTAAGTTATACAATGCAAAATTTCACTGAAAATCCAACAATTTAACCAAAAACATTCTCATAGGCATTTTATCAAATATGTTGGGGGCATAGTATTTCCAAAGCCAAAACCAATTACCAATTAACCATTCCCATGGAACCAATTATTCAAACAACCATAATAATATGAAAACCATAAGTAAAACACATGGGAAAACCATAACCAACCATTATAACCAAAACACCCAATAAATATTTGAAAACCCAAAACCATACAACATTCATGACATGAAAACAATTCATAAATTAGGTCTTTTGTTTGAACTAACAATGAAAAAGGAGTAACTTGCCTTAGATTATGAAGATGACAAAGAGAAATCACCTTAGCAAGTCCCCAAATTGAACCTATTGCTGAAACTCTAGCCTTCCTTAACCCAAAATCCTTGAGAGAATTTGAGAGTGTTTTAAGAGAGTTTATAAGTGTTTAAGATTAGAATAATAGGGTAAATAATGTCCCATGAGTGATATAAGTCGTGGGGACTTAAAAGGTTAAGAGAGGAAATGTCCAGATTACCCCTAACTTAAACTGCTTACAATACCTGCAGGTAGGTACACCCACCCCACCCCAACCGTATCTTAGCTTATAAGTGGTACCCTAGAATCATAACCTAGTCCCCACCTTGGACCCCAACATTGTCCAACATACGACCAACCAAGACAAATCGTATCCAACCATATGACTATTACTATGAAGTCGTACCTTAGGCAGAATAGAATTATTTGGACAAAACTTTAGGGAAATATACGAGAGATACCTTACCAACAATACCCTAACATAAAACCTATATGTTCTAACTATACCTTGGATAGAAACCAATCAACCCACACCACCCAAAACTGGACAACATACGACTACCACCATCCAAGTTTTACCCCATCATATGTGAAGTACCCCTAGTAGTATGATGTCCTGACGTCAGAAATTGAGGAAATTTTCTAAGGGTCAAAACACATGGTGTTTCAAATAATCAAGAATTCAACACTATAAATAAATGATACATACCTTAGATTTGGCATTAATCATGATTATGCGAGTTATTCAAGCTACCAAACAACACCCAAGACTCAATTTGGGGACTACACACTCTATTAGGGCTTATGGAACCCAAGGCAAGAGAGAAATAGCCAATTCTTTACCTAAAAGGAAATTTAAATACCCCTTCTAAGGCCCTCAGTTTAGGTGATCGCGGATGCGCTAGCCATAATCACGATCATCATATAGCCTCTGCGATGCAGTACCTTTGCTGCATAAGATGACAGCTAAAACTAAAAAAATATTTTAAGTTTTATCGGGATGCAGTTGGAACCCAATGTGAGCAAACAAAATATGCAACCACACTGATTTTAAAATTTTAGACATATTGACGAAGTCAAATTTTCCATATGAGATCATTTTGACCAAATATGGGCCCCACACTTGAATTTCCAATTCATCAACTTTCGACTAATTGGTCGAAATGAGTTTGGGTGCTGCAGGACCCAAACCAAAGGTCTACCCAAACAAAAATTGATAGTCTGGAGCTACTGCATAGTCAGAATTTACATCTGATATTTTTTTACTGATGTTTTTGCTCGGTGGCCATTTGGAACCAACGAAGACTTCTAAAAAATAGGTTTTAAAAACCAAACAGACTGGCCGATAATCGAATTATCAATTTCAGTAAGTCATAAATGACTTGGGGTAGCTATGGAAACTATCTAATGGCAAAACTTAGACGAATCATGAAAAATAACCTGAAGGGTCATTACCAAAATCATCCGATCGGGCAATATCTACTCAATCCACCGAATATGAAATAAAATTTTAACTAGGTAACACTAGTCTATACAACTACCTAGTGAGGATCAATTACATCAAGTAATAACATCAAATAACATCAATAACCTCAAGTAGTCCAGGAAATAGTTACAATAATATCAATATCAATATAATGAATAGGCCATACCAAAATGAACATTAATATCATATATCACTCAAGGGCCACGCCAAGGTGAACGTGCTAAGATAATAGGACTTCAACCCAAATGCTACAACCATAGGGAGAAGATATCAACATAGATTTACTCCATCCACTACTAAAAGAAATAAACCATGGAGTAGTTACATAATTATGAATTCAATAACAAGGCACAAAATAATAAATATGAACTCACCAAGGCATATAATCATCAATGGGTATAAAAACTCCAATACACATAATAAAAGATAAATGCAAGAAATAAAAGTACTCCTAACATAGTGAAAACAGCAATCAGGTACCCGATGGGCAAAAGGGGATTAAATCTGAATAGACCCAACTCAGACCGATCAGGAACCCTGATGAACACCAATAGGCCTAACTTTGGTCTGATAACTGATCGATGAATCAAATGCCATCCATGGCTGAGAGGAATTTGCAATTATGACTCGGATCCCTAATGCTGAACCTCAAACGGGTGAAGTAGTCACTTCCTAAACTAAAGCCTAAGATGGCCCAAATCCTTTTAGATATTGCTGAAGATCTTCAATATCCATCTCTAACTCCCTAGTCTAACACTGTGGTCCAATTTTGGAAATGTATATTGAAGTCTCATCAGTATCTGTCCATAACGTTGCATCGTCCTTTGGGGATATAATAGAGTCAAAGAATGTGTTCGAGGTTCATAGCAATGCAAATACATGATAAAGAGTCAAGAAGTGAATTTCCAAAATGTCCATGTTACCCCTCAAATATAGGTTACAGACGTCTATATACTGATCTACAAGACTCTACTAACACTTTACTCTTGTAATAATACATCATTAAAACCTAGGTTCTGATACTAATTTGTCATGACCCAATTTCTCAAGTCATGATGGCACCTACTATAACCCACTAGTAGGCAAGAAAAATCCATAGTCTAGAATGGCTAGTACCGGACTACCATATATATAAAGAAAAAAATATGGAATAGATGAAATAAAGAAGAAATTACATAACAAAGTCAATAAACCTAGTGGTATTAGTACAAGAGCTACTAATAATATAAAAGTACAATGTAAAGTTCAACTGAATACACTAATATAACTTATCCCCGAATTCTAGTGATAGGCTATGTGAATACAAGAATGAATGCATGATGTATCCTCAATATAACAAACTCTATCTTGTAACCATCACCATCATAACCACCCTCTAGAATTGAATCGGGAATATGTTCCATCAAGACTCAACATTGACCCACTCATAAATATCATCAAGACTTTAAATTAAACCAGTCATAAATATAACTAGGACTCAAAATTGAACCGATCATAAATATCATCAATACCATCAGCGACCGTGTTTATATATAATTTATTCATGGGCTCAATCCATGGCTAAAATGAAATTAAATCCCTAAATAAATTTACCGAAGTGATCCTTGAGACTAAAATATTATTAAGTGTAGAAAGGGTTGGAATAGCTTATGACTGGAGGAATCAATAGTATCAAATCATGGACAAGAATATATCTCTGTCAAATATTTGAATAATCATTATTAGCTTCTTTTATACATATAAATTACTTATTTAGGTAGCTATTATTGTAAAAAAATCCATTTCAAGGTAGAAAGTGGGCTTTAGTCCTTCGTTAGTGACATCATTAATAGGATTATAATCTAATTGGAATCATATCAATCATCAATACAATAATCATGAATGTACCAAATCTATGCATGCCATTCCTAGTATTCAAACATTGAAATCATAAGCATCATATCACATCTTCCTATGTCCTGTTATGACCCGAAGTTACTTCCTGATAAGATAAATGGAGCTTACGACCATAAGTAACCACAAGTTAACCCATATTCTGGTACCTGCTATGTGCACTGAAAAATATAATGTGATATCTGCATATGCAAAAATTAAACTAATATGGTTCTATGCTAAAATCAAACACGAAAATATGATCCAACCTACCTGAAATAACCAGATGAACTAAAATTGAATAAGTGTGTATCTGTCTAAAAAAAATTAATAAGAGAACTGCAAACTAACCATCTGAAAGACTATAAAAATCATGAGGAGTTGATGGGATAGACCCCCAACTAACTCCGACTAACTGAACATAAATAGAAACTAAAATAACGATAAAATATGTTGTGTCCTTGATTGAAGAGGACTCACCACTACTGCTGCTAGATAATGCTAGACTGTCTAAGTATGGTTGGGAAACTAAGCATCCAAACCTATGTTATATGAAAACATAACGCAAAGGAAAAATATGCGATCAACACTTTTAATGTACTAGTACGTGAGGTAAGGACTAACTGAAATGATTGAGATAACTAATCATAGATGCATGACATGTAAAATTGAGAATGCAAGACCAAACATTAACATATATAATAAAATAATCTAGAATCTGAATAACTAAAAATCTATATAACTGAACATCTAAAATCTGTACACTTGGTCATGCAAACTTGAACCGATCTATTATAAGAACTTCTTTCAGACTGTGGGAGCTAGCTATAACCGACATGCCCCCAATCTAAGCTATTGGGATCCAACTCATAATCTTAGTTGGATGGGTGTTGATACCTTGCCAGTGGTACCAACACACGAAAGACAATATAGATCCATAGGCTTATATCCCGAATGATGAGGGAGACATGCCTCTACTGCCGATGGACCTTTCATAAACTATGGTGGTTCCATAGGTTTTAAACTTAGGGACAGCTACTAATGACTCATGCCTAACTGATAGGGGATTCATCATATCTGCATTCACTCGGTGCTAACTATTACTCCTAACTGAATGACACTGGTATTATGAGTCATTTAACATGACATGGTACAATTCTTGTTAATGCTCAGCATAAACATGATATTCTTAATATGATAATAAAACCATGGTCTGACTGACTTGTTAATTAAAATAAAATCATGTAATATCACATAGGTATTGGGTGTTCATATCCCACCACTATTGAATGATTACAAAGTACGATAACATTACTTAAAATAGTGACATAAAATCAAAATTGAAACATCCAAAGAAAGAAATAATTCAATGTTTGAGAAAGATACATGAATTTGAACATGGGGATGTGTTAAACATGAGAAAATATCATATTTACATGGTTTAATTTATAACTTGAGTAATTATCATGAAATCAAGGGAATTAAGATGGGAGACATTGTAATTCAACCATGAAGTGACTTAAATAATATCGAAATACATGTTGACATGGCTTGAATTTGATTTACTAAGATGTTCATAGATTAAATCCATATTTTTAATGGAAGATTTCATAAAATAGGATAAGATTCACACTTTTAATCTAAAATTAAAGTTTTAGGCTCAATGGATGGAAGGGACCCATTGATAAATACCACAAATACCTGTAATAGAAGCTTTAAGGAAGAATACTTGTAATTGTTCATGCCTCTTAGAAACCCTAATTATTGTTCTTGAGTATGGCAGAGGAGATTAACGTGTTAAGTATTTGAGATTTGAAAGAAAGTAAGCTTATTTGAAGGTTATAAGTCATGGCTAAAATTTATAAGAAGGAGAAAGGCAAAAATTCCCCTTTAATTATTCACTACAGAATTCACTGCCAATTTATACGAGCCTACAATACGACTTGTATGATAATGATACATTTGGGCCTCTTGACTCATAAGTTTGGCAGAATCAGAATAGCATACACTGGTGAATATATGAGTCCTACCTTATGACTCATATCATTTCATATGACTAGAACTAACCTTCTCATAACCTATACAAAACTCATCTTACCTCACACTGACTTGGTTATGACTTACCACGTACGACTCGTATGACTCCTAGGGTTTAAGTTGTACCTTAAAATAGAAAGTCACTAATCACACACTGTGTTGGGTATGATGTCCATTTATGACTCATATGATATGCATAAGACTCAAGATATGAGTCGTATGATGAAAAAAAGCTTCGCAGGGATGGGGGATTACAATATCTCCCCCTTGGGAACATTCATCCTAGAATGATATTAGTTAAGATGGGATACTAAGAAAACTGAGGTTGTAGACTTAATGTTCATGTACTAAAATGTGATTAAACGACTGAGTTTGAGAGATGATACATGGATTAAACTTGTTTTGTGAGTACATGCAATGACATGAGAATGGTTAAATAGCTGAAATAGAGATTGGAAAGAGTCTATTTTATGGAAAATAATTACCTCAAGCTGAGTTTGAATTCGTGGAGAAAAGATAAGGGTACTTGGATCGCATATCTACTACAGCTTCCCAAGTATCTCCCTCAACAAACTGATTTCACCATAGAACTTTCACCAAGGGAACCTTTTTATTTCTCAACCTATGAATCTGACGATCAATGATCTCAACTGGGATTTCTTTATAGGAGAGACTATATTTCACCTCCACATTCTCTAAGGGTACGACTGAAGCTAGGTTGCTAATACATTTCTTTAACAAAGAGACATGAAATGCCAGATGCACTAATGCCAATTCTGCAGGCAACTTCAACTCATAAGCTACCTTCCCAAAATGAATCAAAATTCTATGTGGGCCAACATAGAGGGGACACAGCTTCTCCTTCTTTCCAAATCTCTTCACCCCTTTTATGGATGAATTCTTTAAATAAATCAGGTCACCAACATCAAAATTAATATCTCTCCCCCTCATAACTTCATAGGATTTCTGCTGAATTTGGGTTGTTTTCAACCTTTCCCAAATCAACTGAACTTTCTCCATCACTTCATAAATTGAATCTAGTCCTATTAAAGCAGCCTCTCCTACTTCAAACCAACTAAATGGAGTTTTGTATCTCCTTTAATAAAGAGCCTCAAATGGAACCATCTGAATATTAGAGTGGTAATTATTATTGTAGGCAAACTCAATCAAAGGTAAGTGGTCATCCAAACTACTCTTGAAGTCAATAATACAGACCCTCAACATGTCCTCTTAAGTTTGAATGGTCCTCTCTGCTTAACCATTCATCTGAGGATGAAAAGTTATATTAAGGTGAACTTGGGTACCAAGACCCTTCTAAAAAGCCTTTAAAGAGTAAGAGGTAGACTAAGTACCTCTATCTGAAATGATAAACAACAGAATTCCATGCAACTTAACCACCCCCTGAGATAGAGTCTAGTATAATCCTCAGGTTAATACGAAGTATGGATTTGCAAGAAATGGGATGACTTGGTCATTATATCTTCGATGACCCATATCAAATTTTGGTAATGACGCGTGCGAGGCAACCCTGTCATAATATGTTCACCACCTCCCACTTCCAAGTGGGGATTATAAACTCTAAAAGAATACCACCAGGCCTTTGTTGCTCAACCTTAACCTACTGACAGTTCAAACACTTAGGTAGAAACTCTGCAATATCTTTGTTCATACCGCTTCGCCAATAGATTTCTCATAAATCATGATACATCATATTAGATCCTGGGTGGATAGAGTATTGTGAACCATGCACCTCAGCTAATATTTACCATCTTAGACCATCAACACACGAAACTCATATTATGTTTTGACAATGAAGCACACTATCTCCCCCTTGGGAGAAAGTCTCCACCTTCTGACCTCTAACTACCTCCTTCAATTTAATAAATTTAGGATCCTTGTCATGCTTTTCTTTTTCATCGCTAACCAATGAAGATTCCAAACCATTCTGTACCCATATACTACATTCGACCAACTCAACTTACCAAACTCCTAACCTAGAACATTGATGAACCTCACAGACTAAATCCTTCTTATCATCCTCAACATGGGTAACACTACCCATAAACAATCTACTAAGGACATCTGCCACTACATTGGCCTTCCTCAAATGATACAACATACTCATATAATAGTCTTTCAATAAATCAAGCTATCCTCTTTGATAAAGATTCAGGTCTTTATGCGGGAACATATACTGTAAAATCTTGTGATCTGTGAACACATAATCATAAACCATATAAAGGTAATGCCTCCAAATTTTTAAGGCAAAGACAACAACTGCCAACTCAAGATCATGGGTTGGATAGTTCTTTTCATGGGGTTTAAACTGTCTAGAGGCATAAGCTATGACCTTTCTCTGAATTAATATATAACCAAGACCAACTCAAGAAGCACCATAATACACTATAAACCCATCTATGCCATTTGGAAAAGCCAAGACTGGAGCAAAAGTGAGTCGATTCTTAAAATCCTAAAAACTTTTCTCACAGGAATCTGACTACTAAAATTTGACATTCTTTTAGGTTACTATATACATGGGAGAAGAAATAGAAGAAAAACCTATAAGAAAGCATCTATAATAAGCATCTAAGCCCAAGAAACTCTTAATGCCTGATGGAATGATAAGTATAGGCTAGTTTCTCACTGCTTCAATCTTTTAAGGATTAACTCAAAATTTATCACCGAAAATAATGTGGCCAGGGAAAGCTACTGATCTCAACTAAAATTTGCACTTATTGAACTTAGCAAATAACTGGTGATCCTTAAGGGTCTATAAAATAATTCTCAGATAGTCTGCATAATTGCTCTCACTACGAGAATAGACAAGGACGTTATTAATGAAGACTATGACAAACATGCCCGAGTACAGTTTGAACACCCTGTTCATTTAGTCCTTGAAAGCTACAGGGGAAATTTTTAGTCCAAAAGACATAACCAGGAATTCGAAATAACCATACCGAGTCTTAAAGGTTGTCTTTGAAATGTCACAATCTCTGATTCTAAGTTGATGATAGCCGAATTTAAGGTCAATCTTAGAGAAAAAACTAGCACCCTAAAGTTGGTCAAATATGTCATCAATTTTGGGGAGAGGATACTTATTCTTTATTATAACTTTGTTCAACTGACGATAGTCGATGGACATTTTAAAAGAACCATCTTTCTTATATGCAAAAAGGACTGAAGCGCCCCATGAGGGAATGCTAGGCCTAATAAAACTCTTATTTATTAGATCTTTCAATTGATATTTTAATTCCTTAATCTAAGATAAAGCCATTTTGTAAGGTGGAATAGAGATAGGCTAGGTGTCTGGAAGGAGATTTATTCTGAAGTTGATTTTCCTTTTGAGATGAACTCTGGGAAGATCTTCAGGAAACACATCTGGAAACTCATTAACTACCGAAACTGACTCAAGACTCAAAGTTTCAGAATTTGAGTCCTTGACTCAGATAAGATGGCACATACACCTTTAGGGTATCATTTCTATTGCCTTCAGATATGAAACAAACTGACCCGTAAGCACTGAAGTGCTACCCGTTCATTCTTTTATTTATTTATTTATTTATTTTAATGCTACCCCTCAATTCAATAATTGGTTTATTAGGAAATTGGAACAAAAAAATTCTATTTCAATAGCCAACTGAGGCATAGCATATGTGGAGCCAATCCATGCCGAGAATAATGTCAAAATCAGTCATCTGTAACTCCACAAGATCAACTAAAGTAAGTTTTTAAGACACTGTAAAAGGGCAATTTCTTTATACTTATCGATCTATAGTTGACTTACCTACTAGGGTAGACACTAAGAAAGAATCTTTTAATATTTAGGTAGTGACACCGAAATCACCTGCTATATATGTAGCCACAAAAGATAGTGAAGATCCAAGGTCTAACAAGACATAAATATTCATATAAAAGACCTATAATATAACCGTAGCTATATCAGGAGAAATTTTTAAGTCATGTCGAGTCCGGAGAGCATATAATCTATTTTAGTAATTCCCACTGGTGGCACTGGAAGTGGCACCCTATTGAGTCGGGCGACCTGCTGGCACTGCTAAAGAGTTTGTTTGAGCCTGCTGACAGTTATTCTTTCCCTTCCGCATACCTACGGGGCAATCCCTGATCCTGTAGCTGGCTAGCCACACCCAAAATACACGTTACTTCTATCTCTACACTTACCCTGATAATTCTTACCACTTTTCCTGTAGAGTTGATTGGTTAAACCACTGTTCATAGTACCTTGGGAGTTATATCTTGGTACCCTATACCAACTGTCTTGCCTAAACTTAGGCACTGGAGCACTGGCTGAAGATGGAGCTGAGGCTAAAGATTTCTGATCGAACTGGGATCGATTACCATTTTTTGACCGAGGTTGAGAAAAATTAAAGCTACTTATTTTGGCCTTCTTATTCTCTCTCTTTCTCTTTATGTTTCTCCTCATCAATATGCTGATCATGAACCATATGTATATATAAGTCCATCTCCTTAATCAACATGGCGGTCCTACACTTCTTAACCACACCATCAGATATACCATATACGAACTTACTCATCCTGGACCTATTGTCATCCACCATAGTAGGAGCATACCTCCCCAACTAAGTGAACTTAAGAAAGTACTCCTTCACGCTCATACTTTCCTGCTTTAATTTTATGAACTCCAAAACCTTAGCTTCCCTCAACTCTAGTTAGAAGAACCTATCTAGAAAAGTTGTGGAAAATTCATCCCACTCTATAGGCTCTACTTTAACACCCTTGTCCTTTTTACACTACTTAAACTAGGTATGAGTTACACCCTTTTACTAATATGCAACCAACTCTGCACTTTCATTCAAAGTTACACCCATGATGTCTGTTACCTTCTGCACCAAATCCAAAAGCTCCTACGGAATATTCTCAGACTTAAACCCAAAAAACAAAGGCGGATTCATTCGAGTGAAATCCCAAAACCTTGCTGCAGCTGTATTTGCTATTAGATTAGTTAGGGAAACTGCCTGCTATTTTTCTAAGCAGCTACAAAATAGGATAAGGCTATTAAAATTCCCGTGAACTCAGTGTTAGAGACATGGTCGTTAAGGGGATCTTCCTAAGCAGGTGGTGCGGTTTGATCCCCATTCCTTCTTTTATTGTTCCTTCTTGGAGGCATTGTCTGTAAATGAAAAAATGGCAAGTTAGAAAAAGGAATTCTATTGAGCTCATTCTCTTTCGCATGGCATGAATACTAAAATAAGTGAAACCTTATTAAAAATATCTCGTAGCTGGTGTTCTTTACACACATGTGTAAGACTCTACTCAACGTGGCTTTCAGAAACCCTAAGACTTTAAAGTCGCAGGCTCTGATACCAAGTTTTGTCACGACTCGAGACTACTTCCTGGTTGGAAAAATGGTGCTTATGCCCATAAGTAACCATAAGCTAACCTATATTCTGGTACCTACTGTGAATAATGAATAACATAATATGAGATCTATATATATAGAAAGTAAACTGATATGGTACTGTGCCAAAATTAAACACGAAAGCATGATCCAACCTATCTAAAATAACCAGTTGAACTGAAATCAAATAAGTGTCTATCTATCTAAAATAATTGATAAGAGAACTAAAAAATGGCTATCTATCTAACTGTCTAAAAGCCTCTAGAAACCATGAGGATTTGATGTGATAGATCCCTAACTAACTATGACTGGCGAAACATAAATAGAAATAAAATAACGATAAATATGTCATGTCCTCAATAGAAGAGTACTCACCACTACTACTAATGGATAATGTTGGACTGTCTAAGTACAGTCAGGACACTGAGAGTCCAAACCTATGTTATATGATAACATAGAAGAAGGGAAAAATATGTGATCAACATTTAAATGTATTGGTGCGTAAAGAAAGGACTAACTGAAATACATAAGATAACTGATCATTAAAGCATGACATGTAAAACTGAAAATGCAAGAACAAGCATAAACATATATACTAAAATAATCTTGAATTTGAATAACTAAAAATCAGTATAACTGAACACCAGAAATCTGTACATTTGGTCATGCAAACCTGATATGATCTATTCTGAGAACTACACTGAGACTTTGTGAGCTAGTTATAACCAACATTCCCCTGATTTGAGAATTGAGGTACAACTCGTAACCTTAGTGGATAGGTATTGATACCTTGAAAGGGATACCAACACATGTCTGATAATGTGAATCCACAAGGCTAATGTCCCAAAGGGTGAAAGTGTCATGCTTTTATTGATGGGGGACCCCTCATAAACTATTCTGGTACTGTAGGTCTGGAACATAGGGACTGCTACTAATGACTCATGCCTAACTAATGGGTGAGTCATCATCCCTGCATTCACTCGGTGCTAAGTGTTACGTCCAAGTGAATGACACTGGTATTATTAGTCATTTAACATGACATAGTACTGTTCTTTTAAATGCTCAATATGAAAATGATGTTCTGAATATGATAATAAAACCGTGGTCAAACTGACTTGTTAATTAAAACAAAATCGTGTAAAAACATATAGGTATCGGGTGTTCATAACCCACCAACACTAAATGATTACAAAGTATGATAACATTACTTAAAATAATGACATGAAATAAAAATTCAAAGGCCCAAAGCATGCAATAATTCAATGAATGAGACAGATACATGAATTTGAATTTGGGGATGTGTTAAACATGAGAAAACATCATATTTACATGGTTTAATTCATAACTTAAGGATTTACCATAAAATCAATGGAATTTCGATGAGAAAAATTGTAATTCAACCATGAAGTGGCTTAAATACCATAAACACACATATTGACATTGCTTGAATTTGATTTACTAAGATGCTCATGGATTAAATTCATACGACTCATATGATGATCATACGATTGGGCCTCTTGGATCATAAATTTGGCAGAATCAGAATAGCATGCACTAGTCAACATACGAGTCCCACCTTACGACTTGTATCATCTCATACGACTAATATTAACCCTCTCGTAACCTGTACAAACTCATCTTACCTCAGACTAACTTGGTTATGACTTACCACGTCTGAATCATATGATCCTCTTATGACTCCCAAGGTTTAAGCCGTACCTTAAACAAAAAGTCACCCATCACACACTATCTTAGGTATGATTTCAAAGTATGACTCATATGATGTGCATACGACTCAAATAATAAGTCGTATTATGCACAAAAGCTTTTTAGGGATGGGGTATTACATGTTCCTTACCGGATAGATGTGTATATAAAAATTTATATATTCACAAGCTATAATCAAAAAATTCACATGGGTAATTACATCTCAGATATCCAACCAATATCATAGCCCGGCCTTTGGCCCAATAATGTGTCCGGAATAATCATAACATTATAATCACAACCTTATGCCCATATACTTATTCAGATCTTATATCAATAATAATTTATATATAAATCATCTCATATTTAGAGGAATCTCACTTCTAGGAGGCATAATGTATCAAAAAACAAAATTTATAACTACGAGCCATATCACATCTATAAGGCATCTTGTATCTATAGGTAATGTATCATAACCATGAGGAATATTATCTCTATAGGCCAATTATCATAATTTGAGAAAGTCATCATTGTTCATCAACTCCCCGAGAAAATCTCATAAATAAGGCTCATTAATCTCAAGTATGCCTAATATCCGCAACTAAGTCCACAATGATGAACACAAGCATTGGCCTAAGTGGGCAGGACGAACCTACTTCTAATCCTCAATTTTCATGTTTAGGCAATCTAATCCCAAAACTAGGCTAAGGTATCTAGTCCAACTTCTAGATGTCAAGTAAGCCATAATCAATCCTAAGGCAGGAACTTCATCTAGAAACATAGGATTTAACTCTACCCAAATTACAGTTCCAAGATCACTAGAATAGCCCAACTAAGTTTAATCATAGCCACCACGATTTTAACACTTAATTCACAATCCAAACCTATCTTCATACATCATATCAATCTTATAAATTAGTCCAATTTAGAGAGAATTCAATTGGTTAAAAAAGGGTAGTAAGCATTCCAACTTATGGGTCAAAATCTTATCTAACCCCGAACTTCACTATTCAATAATAATCCATTGTATCCATAACAAACTTAACGTTCACATTCACACGCAACGCATATCATACATCATCTATGGAGAAGAGTAGAAAAAAGCCTACCTCAAAGACGAAATGCAAAACCTTACATCATTCACCAATATCCATCGCCACTTCACAATCCCAAAATGCCAACACACTATCAAATAACAATCTACTTATAAATACGAGTTCAACAATACCGATAGTGCACTATTGTGTTTCGAGTCCAAAAATGACACCAAAAACACTAAGTAGCTCCCACTTATGGAAAATGCATTTTCAAGGTCAACCCAACATTTATACATGAATAAGGAATTGATAAGCCTCAACTTACACGTCAATTTAAGTGCAAGGCAGTCGTTGTCAAAATATTTACTCAACTAAGAGTTGTGGTCGAATCCACGAGGAACAATGTGAGTGATTATTGAGCAAATTCAAAATAAAAGTTGCTTGCTAAGTTCAAACATATGATACAAGATGGTTTGGGGGATTTTCAATGTTTTCAAATGGGAAGGTAATTCTTGGGCTTCTAAGGGACTAATATGAGACTAAGAATAATTAGAGTGTATTCAATTAGGCATAACTCTTTAGATAATGCCTCCCTAGGGACAAGTTGTATTTGTGAATGTGATGATTTGGTGAAAATTCTAATTGTTGATGATGTGGTAGGCTAGGTTTAAAGTCCTTTAGGCAAATTTTTCAACATAACCTCAAAGATGTCACTCATTGAACCTTTCGAGTACCTAACGAGTATGTCAACTAAAGCCACCCAATACCTCAATTAGGCAACCCTATTTCTAGGATGACATCCAAGGGATAGTCAACCTCATATTCACCCTTATGTCTAAGATTGTGAAAATTGGCAGACTAAGCTCAATAATTGTCTACTATTGCTTGGTTCCCACATCCGTCTTTCAAGGATGATAAGGGTTCCTAAAGTTTACCCAAACCCCTCTTTCAAGGATAGTTGGAGCTTTCAAGAGTTTTGGATTTTCATCCATCAAACCCATTTGGGTATTTGAGGATTTCACCCACAAATCCCAAACAATCTAATCAAGCAATAGTAGAACCCATCATCAACAGACTAAAATCTATACAAATACATCACAACCCATACAAAATTGCACCCTAATCAAGCATAGTCCCAAGAGGTAGATCTAGCAAATCATAAGGATAATGAAAACAAATATACCAAGATGTCCATCAAAGTTATTCATAAGAAAAATAAATATTCCTCTAATTAAATCTTGCTCTAAATTAGTGTAAATTTAAGCTCCAAGCTCTAAGAAATTACAAAAACCCTAAACTAAGGATGGGAGGTAGGGTTATGTAATGATGATGATAAGATAAAGAGGGGTTTGAGCCCTTCTTGTGAGAATATGGATCGGCAGTATAGACTGGCAATTTCTCCCCTAGCATAAAATCTCGCTATACCACGATCGCACTGGCTCAGACACGATCGCGGCTCCGCAATCGCTGTATTCTTCATCCCATCATATCCTTCTAACTATCTTGAATTACCACAATCACGGAGGCCATCCAACGATCGCGATACCTGAGGCCTAGCCAGCACGGTTTTCTATCTTTTGCACTTATCTCCTCTTTTTGCTTTTTATTTAGCTCGTTTTGCTTTTTTTCATCTCAATAATTTTGTACCTACAAAACATGGGAATTAGTGCATTTAAATCACTAAATAGTCTTATTCTTACCTTTAGACTGTAGTAGTATGTGCTAATTCAGATGTCGATGAGTGGTAAATTCACCATTCATCAACACCCCTAATTAAAGCTTTGCTTGTCCTCAAGCAACACTACCTTATACCATGAGACTGCACTTTTATTCCCAAATTAGATGACCCAAATGATAATGATGACTTCAACTTGTTACTACCACAAATAGCTCTTCAAACATGGGCAAGACAATTTTCACGACACCCCTCAACATAACACATAATTTTCAAAGATGCAAAAGACTTCAAAGAGAAATTATGCAACAATCACTAATACTTAAGAAATGACTCCTCTTTGACCTCAACAACATTATACTTCTTTTTCCTTATTTTTGGGAGATGACAAAATCACCCACCTCAACTTTTTTACATGCCTCTTCACAAGAAAGAAAATTCCACACACCAAGTTATCAAATAAACAACAAGAAATTTAAGTAAGAAACTCTCTCTCTCTCTCAAGAAATCTTGATGTTAACAAGTACCATGGTATAGGCTTGACCCTATTTTTAATTGCCACTACCATGAATGCATTTGGTTGGAGATCTCAAAGAGCTTTTTGTACTTTTAATGTAGTTTCGAAGAAGGTTAGGACATTATTTGGGAACAAAGTGTCTATACCCTCCTTGAACATCTACTTTATACTTTTTCATCTAACTTTGGGCCATGGGCCACTTCTTTTGTTTTCACTCTTTAAGCATGTGCCTACTTTTACTACCTTGATTCACCTATCTTTTTGAAAGAATTTTTTTTCACCTCTTTGCCTTGTACATTTTATGCTTTTGTTTCCCTTATTGGGTTCCTTCTTTTTCTAATTTATTTGTTTTCAAAATGTAGCTCTTAGGAACTAACTTACAACTTCTTGGCCCTAAGTTACTTCTTTCAATCATGAACACCCCCAACTAAGTCTTTTAGCCTCAAGTTATAATTTTAAGTTTAAGGAGGGTAGGTTTCACAAGAAGGATAAAGATTAAAAGGCTCACGACTTGTAATGTATTTTCCAAAGAAAGGTCTAAAGGCTGAAAGTGGCTGACTAGGGATAACGTCTTTGCAAGGGTTGGCTTTTTAGGATAAAGTGGACTTCCAAAGTCACAAAGATTGCCTAAGATAATTTCCCCAATCAAGTACAATCCAAATTAGCTTTGAGAGACTAATGGGGAGAGTTCTAGATGGCACATGCATACATGAGATTCAAACAAATACCACACATGGCATGCAAATTCGCCAATTACGCTCAATTGACCTTCTCTCTAGAGACAAAAATGGAATATCTACAAATTTTCACAAGGCAAAAATTTATAGTCATTAAAGAAAAAGAATTGTTACAATGCCCCTCACGTCCATGCCCTTTATTTTTGAAATTTTTTTGATGGAGTGACTTTGCATTAGCACCATGAACAATTTGGTAACCATGGCAAAAACCCAAGTATTGGTCTCACATTTCGACTTCATATGGGCAAATCAACCATATGACTACTTAGACTTCGCCAATGGTATGAGTGCAATCCAAAATCCACAATGCCATAGGTACTTAGACTTCCCTTGCATTTATAAACTTAATGCTACAGGTACTCAGACTTCCTCTGCAACTGTGGTTCAAGAGCTAATCACAACGAGTTTCCATTAAGAATGTCATCACTCAATACATCATAGGGAAAGGCTCCTCCACCATAATTATTAAAAGTAAAATAAACAAAAAATGAAAACAATCAATTTTACAAAATTTATATGCTTCACGTGAAAAAAATTTAAGTACTGCAAACAAATATGTACATCACACAAGGGCGGGACCATGACACACTCAAAACTTAAGGACTTGTAGTGACCTCACTACATAACTCAAAAGAATAAGAAGGGTAAAAGGGCTCCCTGAAACCGCATTGACTAGCTATGCTAAAATATGGACTAAGAGGTGCGATCGCAACATGAGTGGTGCATTTGCGGTATCACGATTGCGATCCTCAAGATGCGATTACGGTATTTGAGGACCGTTGCTCCCCTATTTGCCCTATTTTCCTGCATGGCTGAAATATTTCTAAACTTAGTTTTTCCCTGTATTTTTTCTTGCTTCCATTTTGCCTAAAGCACCTATAAGGTATGAACATTATGTGAATTATTACAAAAACATATAATAAAGATATCAAAACGATAGGTTGCCTCCCATCAAGCGCTTGATTTATTGTTGTGACACGTCACCTTTTTTGACCTGACTCGACCCCGGGCCTTGTCATAATGGAATCCCAAGTCCTACCAGGACCAGGGACCACCCCCTGTTACCCAACCCAACCACCTATGTCTTGCCTTAGATGGGCTGAATTTCGAACATATAACAAGATAGTGTTATTGTTCTCATTAAAACTCTAGGATAGGGTCAAAAATGTGATCAACCCAATCGAGTCCAATCATACCGAACCAAACCATAGACCATAAACCAAAGGGAGTACCAAATATAATATGAAAACCCAAAATGTAATAGGATGGAACAACCAACAATACCATCTAAAGATGTCATCCCACCAGCTTATTCCAATGCCAAGGCCAACACCAATATCGATCCCGCCCATACCAAGCCCCATAAGTACCGCAAAGCCTCTAACCAAAAGATTAAATAAATTCGGTTGGGACATGCCCCCAACTATGGTCAAAACCAATATCCAAAAAAATAAAATAGAAGTGTCTATAAAATTCTATAACTTTAAATAATGCCTTCCAAAAGAATGGAGCTCACCACTTTAGTCCTAATGCTGATACCAAATCTGTGTGCTAAATAGGAAGAGTAGAATGGTTAGTTCCTACATAACGTGGGTATACAACCGCTAGTAGACGGGTTAAGTACGTGACCGCTAGCATGAATCTAAGGATAAGGATAAAATAATACCAGTCATAAAACAAAGTAAAACCATCCATAATGCATACAACCATACATATATAAGTTCCATGAAAGGGGACCAGGTTTAATGCACTTAAAACCTTTACCTAGGTTGTGTAGCTTTGTCGTCCTAACCACCCACCAGCCATATGAGTTTAGCTCTCTCTGCTGAAAGAGCCCAGTGCGTGTAGCCGTATGACGAAGGAATATTCCATGGCATTCCTAGTACATCTGCCGATATAAAATGTGACACACACACATGGTCATAAAGACCCTCATATCGACAAATATGAGTTTTTGGTTTTGGTCCCCCTAGGACTGCCACCTTCCATGTCTTATATACACACCCCACCATTAATTCCCAATTAAAACCATGTCTAAAATGTCCATTTACCATTTATTAACCAAGACCAATATTGGTGGTATCATCATACCACTCCTTACTTGAAGTAATATCTATAGCCAAACCATTTAGGTTAAGGGGACCTGAGGTGCCCTTCCATTTACCATATTAAATCCCCCTGGGAGACTTCCATGTTCTCAACAAGCATAAATATTTAGCCTTTAGCATTTTCAATGCAATGAACATATCTTGATAAGCATTTCATGAAACACCTTGGGGGCATAATATAACCAAAACCAATTTCAAAGACCATTAAACCATTACCATACAACCCAATTGTCCAAAACCACCATTAATGCAAATAAAAACATAATTAAAATCATAGGAAACTATAACCAAGCATTTAATATCAAAAACCCCAAATAATAGTTGAAAACCATAATTATGAAATAGCAAAACTATAAAATCAATCATATAAATCATGCCTTTATTTGAAAATACAACGAGGAAAGAGAATAATGCCTTATACAAAAGAGTTAATAGAATGAAATCACCAAGACAAACCCCAAAGCAATTCGAAAGATGAAACCCTAGCCTTCTTCGCCCAAAAGCTCTTGAGAGAATTATGAGATGTTTTCCAATAGTTTCTAATTATTAATGAATAGAATAATAGGGTAAACAACCTCCTAAGTGTATTAGAAATGTTGGATCCTAGTTAGGGTAAGTAGGGAAATATCCAGAATACCCCAACTTAAATCCCTTAAAAACCTATCACAGGGATACGACTGACCTATACGAGTTGTACCCTCTTATACATTCGATATCCACCAATCGTATCTAAGATTCAACCTTTGGATCAAACACTGTCAAATATATGGCTTATCCAACCATGTCTTAACCATAACATACGATCCATACCTATTACCCATATCGTTGGCAAAATAAAATACTAGGAGAATCAAACACTGCCCACCATACGAGTCCCTATTACGACTCGTACCAACCCTTGCGAATCATACCTCTAAGGCATATCCATTCTAGTGACCAAGACCATCCCACTAATTAACACTGGTCAGCATATGATAGGACCATTCCACTCATACCCCAGCATACGTCTCGTACCCATGATCGTATTAGATCCGAAGAACAAATTTCTAGGAAATTTTCTAAGGGTCAAAACCCAGGATGTTTCAGTCTCCCCCACTAGGAACATTCATCCCTGAATGTGGACAAGGAAGGGGTAACCACACACAGATTCATTTATATTATCAAATATCCCTTGAACAAAGTTTGAAAACAAAGAGGAAAAGATGTTAATCTTTCCTTTAACAAACTTAGAAAATTAAGATGTGTTTAAGACACATACCTTCTGCATGAATCTCATGAGCAGAAAACAAATGCAAATACTTGGACTTTATGTGCTCTTCCACTTCCCAAGTAGCTTCTTCCACTTTATGGTTCCACCATAGAGCCTTAACCGATTCCACATCCTTGGTCCCCAACCGATGAACTTGCCTATCGAATATCTCAACCGAGACCTCTTCATAAGATAGAATATCCAAAATACCCAATCTCTCTAAAGGAAAAATCGAAGAAGCATCACCAAGACACTTTCTCAACATATAACCATGAAAAACCAGATGAACCAAACTTAAGCTAGATGGCAATTCAAACTCATAAGTAGCATAGCCAACTCACCGCAAAATCACATAAGGACCAATGAATCGAGGACTGAGTTTCCCCATTTTGCCAAACCACACCACTCCCTTCATGGGAGATACCTTAAGGAACACCCTATCCCCGACCTCAAACTTCAAGTCTCTACACCTACATCCGTATAGGACTTTTGGCAACTTTGGACAGCTTTAAGCCTATCCTGAATTACCTTAACCTTATCTATCATCTGATAAACTAAATTTGGACCAAACATGTCTGCTTCTCTAAGTTTAAACCACGCAATAGGATATCTACACCTCCTACCATACAACACCTCAAAAAGAGCCATACCAATACTTGAATGATAGATATTGTTGTAAGTAAACTCCACCAAAGGTAGATGCTCAACCCAATTGCCACCATAGTCAATCACACAGGCCAAAAGCATATCGCTTGCCCATCTGACTACGGATGAAAAGTAGTACTTGGAATAACCCTAGTCGCCAACCCTTTTTGAAAAGACCGCCAGAAATGACACGTAAAATGCATACTATGATAAGAGATAATTGAAATAGGCACCCTATATAGCTTCACAATCTCTTGAAAATACAACTACGCATAATCTTTCACCGAAAAGGTAGTCCACAGTGGCAAGAAATGTGCATACTATGTCATCTTATCCACGATGACACAAATTGAATTATATTAATTTTGAGATCGATGAAGACCGGTAATGAAGTCCATATTTATCACTTCCCACTTCCATTTGGGAAAATCAATTTCTTGATACAACTATTTTGGTCTTATGTGCTTAACCTTAACCTGTTCACACACCATATACTTGGCCATGTAATCTGACATATCCCTCTTCATGCCATTCCATCAGTAGATCTCCTTGAGATCATGATACATCTTAGTTGAGATGGGATGAACAACATAGCACAACTCATACGCCTCAGCCAAAATCCTTTGCAGTAGCCTACTGATATCAGAAACATATAACCTCCCTTGGTACCATAAAGTACCATCATCATTGATCTCAAACACCACTATCTTTTGCCCACCAACGTCACTCTTGATTTTCATTAAGACAGGATCTAAAACTTGTTTCTCTTTAATGTCTTCTCCAAGAGACGACCAAACTATTTCTTGCACCATCACACCACTATCCTTAGAGTCTAAGAGACAAACTCTAAGATTAGCCAAGCGGTGAATATCCTTCACCAATTCCTACTTACATTCCTCCATATGAGCCAAACTCCCCATGGATAACCAGCTAAGAGCATCATCAACTAAATTAGCCTTACCTGGGTGGTAGTGAAGACATATCATAATCCTTGAGAAGATCAAACTACCTTCTGTACCTAAAATTAAGCTCTTTCTGAGTGAACACGTACTAAAGACTCTTGTGATCAAGAAAGATATCCACGTGAACACCATACAAATAATGCCGTCATTTTTTCAGAACAAACAAAACCTCTAACAACTCTAAATCATAAGTAGGATAATTCCTCTTATGTACCTTTAACTGCCTAGAAGCATAGGCAATCACCTTCCTATACTGCATCAAAATGCAACCAATCCTTACTTGCGATACATTACAATAAACCACAAACCCATCATTGCCTTCCGACAAGGTTAGGATTAGAGCTGAAGTCAACTTATCCTTCAACTTCTCAAAACTCCCTTAACAAGCATCTGACCAAGAAAACTTAACCTTTTTCTGAGTTAACTTAGTCAAAGGAGCAACTATTGAAGAAAAACTTTCCATAAACTGCCTATAATACCTGACTAAACTGAAGAAGCTCTGTATATTAGATGGAGTTATGGGCCTAGGCCACCTCTTCACCATAACAACCTTCTGTGATCCACCATGATCCCTTCTCTAGAAATAATATGGCCTAAGAAAGTCACAATGTTTAACCAGAACTCACACTTAGAGAACTTGGCATATAAATGTAATTGGTCAAACAAATTATCTATTCGAGGAAGAGGATACTTGTTCTTGATCGTCACCTTGTTCAACTGTCTATAGTCAATGGACATTCAAAAGGAACTATCCATCTTGCATACAAATAAACTGATACACCATATGGGGAAACATTAGGACGAATAAACCTTTTATCCAAAAGATCCTTAAGTTACTCCTTGAATTCCCTCAACTTAGCCGGAGACATTCTATACGGAGAAATAGAAATTAAATGAGTGTTCAAAAGCAAATCAATACCAAATTCTATTTCCCTATTCGAAGGAACACCAGAATATCATCCGGAAAGACCTCTATAAATTCATTAACCACCGGGATCGAAGACAAAAAAAGACTTTTTGAGTTAGAATCTTTAACCCGAACCAAGTGATAAAGCCACCCCTTAGAGATTAGCCTCCGAGTTCTAAGATAAGAAATAAAACACCCCTAGGATCCAGGGAACTACCATCCCATTCTATAATTGGTTCTCCAGGAAACTTATAGATAACCCTATGTGTCCGACAATCCACAAAAGCATAACAAGAATTCAACCAATCCATACCTAGAATCACATCAAAATCTACCATATCCAACTCAAATAGATCTGCCAAGGTCTACTTGCTACCAATACATAACACACACACCCTATAGACTCTCTTAGCATAACCGAGTCACCTTCCCAGGTAGTAATAGAAAAAGGATCTGAGATGACTTCCGAATCAAAACCAAAAGACAGCCATATTTGGAGTCACATAAGAAAGAATGGACCCCAGTTCAAGCAAACAATATACATCATGAGAGAAAAGATGTAACGTACCAATTACGACATAAGGTGATGCCTCAAATTCCTGTTAGAGAGCCAAAGCATACAACCTTTTTTGACAAACATTAAAACTAAGAGTAATAACAGAGGAAGATACCACCCCACCAGGTGTAGAAGTAGAAGATGAAGCCACATGAATCTTATTTGCCCCTATAGAAACCTTATTAATCAGACAATCCTTGAGCTAATAGCATACCTAGCCATACTTAAAGCACTTGTCCCTTCCTTCTTCACAATAACCCCAATAAGGACGACAACAAAATTGACAAGGAAGACACGAAGAAACTGATTGACCTTTGCTCGCCTGAGATTGGGTAACCTGTCCCCGAGAATTGTCAACACCTTGATGATGCCTATCTCCTGAATAATAAGGAGCACTAGAAGAAAAGGATCCCAAACTTCCCTATTTTTTTTCTGTTGCCGCTACCTCTAGCACCCTAAGTCTGAGAACCTCCTTGATTAGAAAACTACTCCTTTTTCCCTGCCTATCCCAAAACTCCACCTATTTCCTCTTTTCATTCTCAACCTATTGCATATAAATAGTAAACCTTGAGATGTCTATATCATTAATTAACAAAATAGTCTTGTTTTCCAGAATGAAATCTCTATTCAACCCAAAATTGGACTTACTCATTCTCGACCTTATATCAACCACCAAATTAGGAGCATACCTTGATAGCTAATGGAACTTCAAAGTATATTCCTTTAAATATATCCTCCCCTGCCATCTTAGCTTCCCTCAACTCTTGAGGAAAGAACCTATCCATGAAGGTATTTGAAAAAGCTCCCATAACTCTTCATCTTACATATCACCTCTATCCCTATACCATTCCTCATACCACTGATAAGTAACATCCTTGAGTTGATAAACTGAAAAGTTAACCCCCTCTACATTAGTAGCCTGCATCACCCAAAATATCTTTTCCATCCCATCCAAGAAGCCCTATGAATCCTCCTCTACCTTAACCCCAATAAAAGTTAGAGGACCCTTCTTCATAAATTGACCTACCCTTGTGCCCTCAACAATCAAAACACCAGTCGTACCCCACACAGCCTGAGTAGCAACCAATTGGGCAATGACATGAATAGACTAATGGAATTCCTTATTCATCACATTGCCCTAAGGGTCTTGAGGAGAACTTACCAGAATAGGAAGAACTCCAACACCATCAGGAAATGAACTATGAGATCAAAGATGTACTCCAGACATAGGACGTACCCTTTCAGCATTATCCCCAAAAGAGATAGAAGAATTTCCTTATTTTCTAGATCTAGGAGACATGATATAAAAGACCAACAAATAAGGATTATAGGAGATTCAGGGATGGAGAAATCAAGCATGAAGATAGAATACCAAGAAAGTAAAATATTCCTAAATATCTTGCATCCTGTCTCTTATGAGTGCGGCACGCTTCAATCCCCTAAAAGAGACTCTACTCAACATGGCTTTGTGGATTTCCTAGTTGAGCATGAATCTATCTCTGATACCAACTTAACCTGACCTGACCTTGGGCCTTGTTGTAATAGGCATCCCAAGTCCAACCAGGACTGAGGACCACCCTCAATACGTAGCCTAACCACCTATATCCAGCCTTAGATAGGCTGAAGTACGAAAAATATAACAAAATAGCATTATTGCTCTCATTAGGACTTTGGGATAGGGTGACAACCATGAACGACCAAATTGACTCTAATCGTACCGCACCAACTGCCCAAACATACCAAACCAAACCATAGACCATAAACCAAAGAAAATACCAAACATAATATAAAAATCAATCCCAAAATGTAAGAGGATAAAACAACCAACAATATCATTCAATAATGTCAGCCTACCAGCTTATTCCAATGCTAAGGCCGACATCATTACTGATCCCTCCCATACCAACCCATAGAAGTACCACAGAGCCTCTATCCAAAAGTGTAAACAAATCTGACTGAGACATACCCCCAACCATGGCCAAAACCAATATCCAAAATAAAAAAAGTGTCTAAAGTAATCCATATTATGAAATGATGCCTTCCAAAAGAATGGAAACTCACCACTTCAGTCCAAATATTGATACCAAATTTGCGTGATAAATAAGAGGAGTAGAATGACTGGTTTCTGTATAGTGTGGGTATGTAACTATCAGTAGATGGGGTTAGCGTGTGACTGATATCATGAATATCAAGATAAGGATAAAATAATGCCAGTCACAAAACCAAGTAAAACCATCCATAATGCATACAACCATACATATATAAGTGTCGAGAAAGGGGACCTGGTTTTATACGCACTTAAAACCATTACTTGGGCCCTACTACATGTAGCTGCTTGACAAGGTAGTATCCCATGGGATGACTATTACATCACCCAATATAAAATATGGCACACACACATGGTCATCAATACCCCACATATCGGCAAATATGAGTTTCCAATCTTGGTCTCCCAGGATTGCCACCTTCCACAGCTTAGCTACATATCCCACCAATAATTGCCAATTAAAACCATGTATAAACAATCAATTTACCATTTATTAACCAAGGCCCATATTAGTGGTATCGTCACAACACTTCTTAATTGCAAGTAATAACTATAGCCAAACTATTAAGGTTAAGGGGACCTTAGGTGCCCTTCCAAATACCATATTAAATCAACTTGGGAGACTTCCATGTTCTCCACAAGAATAACCATTGAGACTTTAGCCTTTTCAAACCATTTAAGCCATTCATAAATCCTTTGTCCAGTTTAAAACATGCATGAGTTCCATTAAAAGATGCCAAAACAATGAACATATCTTTATAAGCATTTTATCAAACATCTTAGGTGCATAATATAACCAGAATAAATTCCAAAGACTATTAAACCATTACCATGCAATCAAATTGTCCATAACCACCATTAATGCATATAAAAGCATAATTAAAACCACAGGAAACCATAACTAAGCATTCAATTTCAAAACCCCCCAATAATAGTTGAAAACCATAATCATGAAATAGTAAAGCCATGAAATCAATCATATAAACATGACTTTAGTTAAAATTACAATAAGGGTATAGAAGAATGCCTTATATCAAAGAATTTATCGAAAGAAATCACCAAGACAAGCCCTAAAGATCTCCATAAAATAAAACCCTAGCCTTCTTACCCCAAAAGCTCTTGAGAGAATTATGAGATGTTTTATATTAGTTTTTAAGTGTTAATAAATATAATAATAGGGTAAATAACCTCCTTAGTGAATTAGAAGTCTTGGGTCATAGTTAGGGTAAGTAGGAAAATATCCAGAATACCCCTACTTAAATTTCTTAAAAATCATCACAGGGATACGACTGGCCCATACACGTCGTACCCTCCTATACCATCGGTATCCACTACTCATATCTAAGCTACAACCCTTTAATCAAACACTATCTAGTATACGACTCATCCAATCAAGTCTTAACCACATCATACGATCAATACCCATAACTCGTATCCCTGACAGAATAAAATTATAGGAGAATCTAACACTGCCCATTATACGAGTCCCAACTATGATTTGTTCCAACCCTTATGTCTCACACCCCTAAGTCATACCCATTCTCGAATCAACTGAACTTTCTCCATCACTTTATAAACTAAATTTATTCCTATTAAAGCATCCTCTCCTGCGTTAAACCAACTAAAGAAAGTTTTATATCTCCTTCAATAGAGAGCCTCAAATGAAGCCATCTAAATACTGTAGTGGTAAATATTATTTTAGGAAAACTCAATCAAAGGTAAGTGGTCATCCCAACTAACCTTAAATTCAATAACACAGACCCTTAACATTTCCTCTAAAGTTTGAATGGTCCTCTCTACCTAACAATCCATCTGAGGATGAAAAGCTGTACTGAGGTGAACTTAGGTACCAAGACCCTTCTAAAAAGCCTTTAAAAAGTAATCATTAAACTAAGTACCTCTATCTGAAATGATAGACAACAGAATTCCATGTAACTTAACCAACCCCGTAAAATAGAGTCTACCATAATCCTCAATTGAATACGAAGTATGGATTTGCAAGAAATGGGATGACTTAGTCATTTTATCTACGATGACCCATATCAAATCATGCTAATAACGCCTACGAGGAAACCCTATCATAATATGTTCACCACCTCCTACTTCTAAGTGGGGATACTAAACTTTAAAAGTGTACCACTATGACTTTTTTGCTCAACCTTAACCTGTTGACAGTTTTAACACTTAGCCAGAAACTCTTTAATATCTTTCTTCATACTGCCCCGCCAATAGATTTCTCTTAAATCATGATACATCATAGTAGATACTGGGTGGATAAAGTATTGTGAACCATGTACCTCAGGTAATATTCACTGTATCAGACCATCAACACACGAAACTCATAGTATGTCTTAAAAATAAAGCACACTATCTCCCCTTTGGGGGAAAGTCTCCACCTTCTAACCTCTAACTACCTCCTTCAACTTAATAAATTTCGGATTCTTTTCATGCTTGTCTTTTACTTTGGCAACCAATGAAGATTCTAAACTATTCTGAACCCATATACTACCTTTGACCAAATCAACTAACTAAACTCCTAACCTAGCAAACTGATGAATCTCACAGACTAAATCCTTCTTATTATCATCAACATGGGAAACACTACCCATAGATAATCTACTAAGGGCATCTGCTACAAAATTGGCCTTGCTCAAATGTTACAACACACTCATATCATAGTATTTCAATAAATCAAGCTACCTTCTCTGACGAAGATTTAGATCTTTCTGTGTGAATACATACTGTAAAATCTTTTAATCCATGAACACATAATCATGAACCTTATAAAGGTAATGCCTTTAAATTTTTAAGGCGAAGATAACAACTACCAACTCAAGATCATAGGTTGGATATTTCTTTTCATGCGGTTTAAGCTATCTAGAGGTATAAGCTATGACCTTACCTCTCTACTTTAATATATAACCAAGACCAACTCTAGAAGCACCATAATACACTATAAACCCATCTATGCCATTTGGAAAAGTCAAGTCTAGAGCGGAAGTGAGTCGATTCTTAAACTCCTAAAAACTCTTCTCACAGGTATCTGACTACTAAAATTTGACATTCTTCAGGGTTATTCTATACATGGGAGAAGAAATAGGAGAAAAACCTATTAGAAACCATCTATAATAGCCAGCTAAACCTAAGAAACCCCTGATGCTTGATGGAGCGATGAGTATAGGCCTATTTCTCACTGCTTTGTTTTTTTGAGGATCAACTCAAATTCTATTACAGAAAATGATATGGCTAGGGAAAGTTACTTATATCAACCAAAATTTGCACTTATTGAACTTAGTGAATAATTGGTGATCCTTAAGGGTCTACAAAAAAACTCATAGATAGTCCGTATAATTACTCTCATAATGAGAATAGACAAGGATGTCATTAATGAAGACTATGATGAACATGCCCAAGCACTGTTTGAACACGCTATTCATTAACTCTATGAAAGCTGTAGGGGCATTTGGTAGTCTAAAAGACATAATCAGGAATTCAAAATAACCATACCGAGTCCAAAAGGTTGTCTTCAAAATGTCATATTCTCTGACTCTAAGTTTATGATAGCTGGAAATAAGGTCTATCTTAGAGAAATAACTCGTACCCTAAAGTTGGTTGAATAAGTCATTAATTTTGGGGAGATGATACTTATTCTTTATTATAACTATGTTCAACTGATGACAATCGATGGACATTTTAAAAAAACTATCTTTCTTATGCGTTAAAAGGACTAGAGCACCCCATAAGGGAATTGTAATATCCCAAAATTTTCCTTAAGCCTAATTTCATATCTAGAGGGTTAAGGAATGACTTCCTAAGTGATTAACATTTAAACCATATGGAGTTTCCCTAATTTTGACTTTTTATCATATGGGAAATTTAATTTGCTTTCCAATAATATAAGATCCACCCAAATCTAATAACCGAGCAAGAAGTAATGTCTAATCTAAGTTCTATTCGTAAAACACCATAATTTTAGTGTTTGGCGCATCGAGGATAGGGTCTATTTAACAATTGTCAAATTTCAGTGCAACTCCACGATAGTGGGGCATCACGGAGGACCCCAATTTCCCAATGTTCAATTTCCAGTGGCCTAGTGCAATCGTGATGCGTCGTACTAAAGTTCCAGGTCCCAACCAGTAGGATAATGCGATGGCTCCTTGTCGTAGTGACTCCCAGATTCCCATTTGTCAAATTCTAGTGAGCCACCGCGATAGTGGCGCGTCGCAGTGGCCCATAAAATTAGGTTTCCAGTATAATTTTAATAGCTTTGTACAAAAGTTAAAAAGGGCACTTTGGACTTTTTCCAAGCCTCTTAAACCGTAGAAACATCAAAATTTAGGGCCACTACAAGCATCATATGAGATTTTCTCAAAATTTCCCTCAACCAAAACCCTAAGTATCCAAATCCTCTTCTAAGAATCTCAACAGTTCACCATAGATTTTCTAAATTGAGTCAGGATTCAAGGTTCTCAAGTCAAAGGCTTCAAGAACCCTCATTCAAGAGTACGAATAGAGTCACAAAAGCGAGAGTTCATCCTAACCTTCTAATTCCAGTATGTGGGGTTTGAACAAGAACACTCATTTCATTTTTGTGCCCAAATTGTTGATTTTTATTAAAGAATTTCATATTTTTACAAGCGGATTTATTCCCAAATTATTTTATTTTGAGATTATGAGATTACGAGTCGTTCAAGTCTTGATTTGCATGATTATTTCACTATTTTATGACCTGAGTTAAGAAATTAGGCTATAAGTTTCACATCATCGTATTGATTTAATTTTTCCAAGATTGATGTCATGATTTAAGCTTTATTATGAAACTGAGATTATTTGAGCATAAGTTTTACACCAAGTATGAGTTTTGAGGTTTCTTGAAGAGTATGTTGTATAGTATGATTCAATCAACAATACTTTGATTTTAAATTAAGATTGATTTTAAGCCTGAGTTAAGATAAGAATCCACATTATTCAGTCTTTATGATTTAAAGCTTAGAGAATTATAATTTGGTCTTCAGTATAGACCCTTGAGTTATTTTGAGGTAGATTTTCTAAAAATTCTAAGCTTAAGTATGGGAGTAGTACTTAGCACTAAGTGGGAAGTGTGGGTTTAGCACATCCTACTTCCCCAGAACTACGTACCCCTATAGGATAGAATTTATGGGCCTGAAGATGAGATAGTGATCACTAGAGTTGAGGTTTTATTCCAATGGCAAGGGTAGAACAGCTCTCCCCAATGTGGGCAAGATGTTGGACGCCATGTAGCTCACATAGTTTATGCCATTTTGAAGAAACTCCCACGTTCATAAGAGTCTAGAGTTTTTCCCATGTCCTGAAATTTCTCAAGTTCTAAGTCCTTGATTTTCAAAGAAGTTCCATTCTCCTCAAGATGAAAGAAAGCATATTTTAAAGATTCCTTTAGCTTACAAGTTTTATGAATTAGAGGAGAATACAAATTTCTGAGTTATGCATAATAACTCACAAGATTTATACTACATGTTTCATTATTCCTTATTTAAGAGGTTTATGTTTTTGACTTATTCAAGCCATGTGAGTCATTCATATTTGCATGCTAGGTTTTATAAAGAGTAATGATATTTATTAAATGCATACACCCCCATATACTTAGTACATCCTCAAAGTTCTGATCCACATACACGTCTATGTGCTACATTGTCTTATAATATAGGTTCAGATGATCAGTCTCAATATCATCACTGATCTCCAAGTACCATGATCTACACTCTGTAATTGGTGAGTCCTCATGGTTCGTGGACCTATTTCTTACACCTTCAGATTTGATATAAGTGGTTATTTCTTTCCAGTTGAGTATGAGTTAGTTAGTGATTTTTCCAAATAGATCTCTAGATCTTGAGTAGTAGAGGCTTTGTCAAACTAGAGTTTCAGATGTTTGTTAGATATTTTTAGTATTTCATGTTTCAGATATTATACTTTCAGTCTTTTTAGTCTTTTAAGTTGAGATTTGATGTGATTTATTCTTATTATCTAATTTTGAATCCCTGGAGTAAGTATGAGATTTAGTAGCAGGCTCAAAGGGTTAGCTTGAGGCTACTTGTAGCCTTGAGCACCGTGTGATGCTTTGGTATGAGATTTTGGGGCGTTACAAACTTGGTATCAGATCCTAATATTTAAGGAGTCCTAGGGAGTCTGATAAGCCACATTACATAGAGTCTTGACCATTGGTGTGAAACGCCCCACATCTATGAGCAAGAGGCTATAGGATATTTGAGGAAAAGTCATCTCTTTCTTTCAGAGTCTATCTTGCCCATAACTATCTCTATATTCTTTTAATTCATGCTCTTATATGACTGAAAATACCTCCCAAAAAGGCAAATACCCATAGAAATAAAGAGCCACCTCAACCTGTTGATCCTCTGAATAAAAATGTGACCCATGTCAAATTTCGAGCAACTTTCCAAACTTAAGCATAAGCAGTTACTGCTACTATCTAAGAAAAAATTCAGGTTGCTGCTCTACATCAGTAGGGGGTGATGCAGCCACAACAAGACTTCATGACTTTATAAGGATAAACCCACCCGAGTTCTTTCAATCAAAGGAAGGTGATAACCCACATTGTACATTGAGGAGGTAAAGAAAATAACTCAGGTTATTCATATGAATGAGGAGGAAAGTGTAGAACTGGCCTCTTATCATTTGAAAGATATTACTCATAACTGGGTTGTGGCATGGAGAAAAAATAGAGGGGAGAGTGCTGCTCTTATAACTTGGCAGGTGTTCTAGGATATATTCCTGGATAAGTTCTTTTCATTAGAAATGAAGGAGGCAAAGTTAGAGGATTTTATGAACTTGACGCAAGGCTCCATGAGTATAAAAGATTACTACCTTAAGTTCAACCAGTTCGCCAAGTTTGCTCCTGAGTTGACAGATGACGCCAGATCTAGTATGAGTAAGTTTATGACTAGTGCGTCCGAGTTGGTATTGAAGGAGTGTAGGACTGCTATGCTAAATAGAGATATGGATTTTTCTCGATTGATAACACATCCTCAGTAGATTAAGATTGATAAGATAAAGGAGAGAGATAGGGTAAGGGGAAACAAGAGGGCTAGATCAGAGCAGCACAACTATAGCCAAACTAGATCCCATAGAAGGAACCGTCCATAGTTTCAGAACCGTTCATTTATGCTTGCACCATTATTAGCTAGTGCTCCCGTACATAGAGGTAGAAAGGAGCAGGGTAATAGACCTTCTATATCTAGATCTCAAAATAGTGTGAGTAACAAACCCCGTGGTCCTCCATGTACTAAGTGTGGTAGGGACCACCCCGATGAGTTCTTAGTTGATCAAAGGGGTTGTTTTGGTTGTAGAAATTTGGACCACAGACTTAGAGAGTGTCCTCATGCCAGGCAGGGGAACCATGATGTTTGCCCCCAAACACAGGCTTCCAATATACCAGCTTCTTTAGCCCATCCTGCTCTCCCTCAGGGTGCTTCATCTACTACCAGTAGTGGTCAGTGCCAAAACTGATTCTATTCTTTGCTATCCCACCAGGAGTAGGAGGATTCACAGATGTTGTTACTAGTATGCTTCGTGTCTTTCATTTTGACATGTATGTATTGTTGTACCCTGGTTCAAATTTTTCTTATGTGACACCATTGGTTGCTGTGAATTTTGAGATAAACTCTGAAAAGATACCTGAGTCTATCCTGGTATTTACCCTAGTATGTGAGTCAGTGTTTGTTAAGCAAGTGTACAAAAAGTGTCCTATTGCTGTACTTCTCAAAGTCATATTGCTAATTTGATAGAGTTAGACATGGTCGATTTTGACCTTATTTTGGGTATAGATTGACTTCACTCCTGTTATGCATCTATTGACTGTCGTACCTGTGTGGTTAAGTTTCAGTTTCTAGATGAGCCAATTTTTGTGTGGTTGGGTATTTCTGTATCTCCTAAGAGTCACTTCATATCCTATCTTAAATCTAGAAAGTTGATATCCAAAGGTTGCATCTATCACCTGGTTTGAGTTAAGGACACTAAGTCTAAAACTCCAACTATTCAGTCAGTTAGTATAGTTAATGAGTATCCTAATGTTTTTCTAGAAGATCTTCCAAGGGTACCTCCCGATAGAGAGATAAAATTTGGGATTGAAATTCTTCCCGATACACAACCTATTTCTATTCCTCCATACCATATGGCACTTGCAGAGCTTAAGGATTTAAAAGAACAACTCAAAAATCTTCTAGAAAAAGGTTTTATAAGGCCCAGTGCTTCTCTATGGGGTATACCTGTCCTGTTCGTACGAAAGAATAATGGTTCTTTGCATATGTACATTGACTATCATCAGCTTAATAAATTTACAGTTAAGAATAAGTACCCTCTTCCGAGAATAGATGACCTGTTTGATCAATTGGACGGTGCAAGTTATTTCTCCAAGATAGACCTTAGATTTGGCTATCATCAACTTAAAGTAAGGGAGTGTGATATCCTAAAGATAGGTTCTGAACCCGTTATGGTCATTTTGAGTTTCTTTTCATGTCTTTTGGGTTAACCAATGCTCTTGCAGCTTTTATGGACCTCATGAATCGGGTGTTCAAATAGTATCTTGATATATTAGTCATAGTATTCATAGATGATATCCTTGTTTACACCCATAGTGAGGATGGCCATGCAGACCATCTCCGAGCAATTTTGCAAACTCTTAGAGATCATCAATTCTTTGCCAAATTCACCAAGTGTGAGCTTTGGCTAAGGTCCGTAACTTTTCTGGGTCATATTATTTTAGTTGAAGGCATTAAAGCTGATCCCCAAAGATAGAATCTGTGAGAAATTGGCCTAGACCAATCTCTCCATCCAACATTAGGAGTTTCTTGGGTCTAGCTGGCTATTACTATCATTTTATTAAAGGTTTCTCATCTATTGCATCTCTGATGACCTGATTGACCCAAAATAAAGTCAAGTTCCTTTGGTCAGATTCCTTTGAAAAGAGTTTTTAGGAGTTGAAGACTCAACTCACTTCAGCCCAGGTGTTGACTTTTCTTGATGGTATAAATGGTTTTGTTGTGTATTGCGATACCTCTAGAGTTGGATTGGGTTGTGTGTTGTTGTAAAGGGGTAAGGTTATAGCCTACGCTTCCAGACAGTTGAAGCCGCATGAATAGAATTACCCAACCCACGATCTTAAGTTAGCTGTTGTGGTCTTTGCTTTGAAAATATGGAGATACTATCTTTATGGTGTTCACGTTGATGTGTTTACTGATCACAAGAGCCTGTATTATATGTTTACTTAGAAAGAGTTAAATCTTTGACAGAGAAAATGGTTAGAGTTCCTGAAAGATTATGATATGAGTGTGTTATATCACCCAAGGAAGGCTAATATAGTGGCAGATGCCCTTAGTAGGATGTCTATGAGTAGTGTTACTCATGTAGAGGAAGATAAGAAAGAGTTAGCTCGTGAGGTGCATCGTTTGGCTATATTGGGCTTTAGGTTTCTTGATTCCGCAGAGGGGAATATTTTGGTTCAGAGTAGTTTTGGATCCTCTTTAGTTTCAAAAGTGAAGGAGTAGAAAGAAAGGGATCCTAGTTTGGTCATACTGAAGGAGTCATTTAGAGACCAAAAGGTTGAGGTTTTCTCTAAAGAAGGAGATGGGGTGTTGTGATTATAGGATAGATTGTGTGTACCTTGTGTTGATGATTTGCGACATAGAATTATGGTTGAAGTGCATGGCGCACGATATTCCATTATCTCGGTGCCACCAAGATGTACCGCGACTTGCGGGAAATTTATTGGTGGAGTGGCATAAAGAAAGATATAGCAGAGTTTCTGAAGAAGTGTGCAACTTTACAACAGGTTAAGGTACAGAACCAAAGGCTTGGTGGTGTAATGCAAGAATTTAGTATACCCACTTAGAAGTGGGAGAAGGTGAACATAGATTTCGTAACTGGTTTACCTCTTTCAAGTCATCATCTTGATTCTATATTATTTGTGGTAGACAGGCTGACAAAGATAGTGCATTATTTCCTATGCATATATCTTATACAGCTGAGGATTATGCTAGATTGTATATTCGGGAGTTAGTCAAATTACATGGAGTCCCCTTGTCCATCATCTCAGATAGGGGTACTCAGTTCATCTCCCAATTTTGGAAAGCTTTTCAGAGAGGTCTTGGTACCCAAGTGCATCTTAGTTCCACTTTTCATCTGCAGACAGATGGTCAGGCTAAGAGGACCATCCAAACCTTGGATAATATGTTGAGGGCATGTGCTCTTGATTTAAAGGGTAGTTGGGATGAGCATTTGCCATTGATTTAGTTTGCCTATACAATAGTTACAATGGTAGCATCAAGATGACACCATTTAAGGCATTGTATGAGAAGAGGTGTAGATAACCTATAGGTTGGTTTGAAGTAGGTGAATTTTATTTGGTTAGACCTGATGCAGTGTTTGAGGCTATGGAGAAAGTGAAGTTGATTAGCGAAAGGTTGAAGACAACTCAGAGTCGTCAAAAGTCATATGCAGATGTGAGAAGAAGAGACCTTGAGTTTGAAGTTAATGATTTGGTGTATCTAAAAATTTCGCCTATGAAAGGGGTGAAAAGGTTTGGCAAGAAGGGGAAGGTTAGTCCCCGGTATCTGGGCCCCTATAGAATCCTAAGTCACGTGGGGAGATTAGCCTATGATCTGGAGTTGCCTGTAGATTTGTCAGCTGTGCATCCTATCTTTCATGTCTCCATACTTAAGAAGAACATTGGTGATTCCATTGTGGTGGATCCTTCAGAGAGCCCTGATATCTCGACTAGTCTTTTATTTGAAGAAATTCCAGTTGAGATTCTAGACCACCAGATCCGTAGACTGAGGAACAAAGAGGTTCCCTTGGTCAAACTGTTGTGGCGAAACCACTTAGTCGAGGGTGCTACTTAGGAAGCCAAGGCGGATATGCGATCCAAGTATCGGCATCTCTTCTTCGCGAGTTCAGATCAAGCCGAAGGTACTATTCTTCCTTAATTCAGCCCCTTTTTTCAATTAAAGCTTTAGCTATATATAACTATCCTTAATATAAGTTTATGCATTCTCCGAGGTATTCAAGATTTTAGAATGATATGGAGTCAGTTTAGCAAGTTGTTTTTGTTGTTCATACTCAGTTTTCTCCATATCCTTAGCCTATCTAGAGACATTTGAGGACAAATATTCTCAAGGGGGAGATATTGTAATACCCCAAACTTTTCCTTAAGCCTAATTATGTCTCTATAGGGTTAAGGAATGACTTCCTAAGTAATTAACATTTAAACCATATAGAGTTTCCCTAATTTCAACTTTTTATCATGTGGGAAATTTAATTAGCTTACCAATAATATAAGATCCGCCTAAATCTGATAACCGGGCAAGAAGTTATGGCTAATCTAAGTTCTAGTCATAAAACATCGTCATTTTAGTGTTTGGCGCATCGCGGAGAGGGTCTATTTATCAATTGTCAAATTCTAGTGGAACTCCATGATAGTGGTGCATCGCGGAGGACCCCAATTTCCCAATAGTCAATTTCCAGTGGCCTAGCACGATCATGACGTGTCGCACTGAAGTTCCAGGTCACAACTAGTGGGACAATGCGATGGTTCTGCGTCGCGGTGACTCCCAGATTCCCATTTCTCAATTTCAAGTGAGCCACCACGATAGAGGCATGTTGTGGTAGCCCATAAAATCGGGTTTTCCTTTCAATTTTTCCAACTTCATACATAAGTTAGAAAGGGCACTTTGGACTTTTTCCAAGCCTCTTAACCGTACAAATATCAGAATTTAGGGCCACTACAAGAATCATATAAGATTTTCTCAAAATTTCCCTTAACCAAAAACCCTAAGTACCCAAATCCTCTTCTAATAATCTCAAGGGTTCACCATAGATTTTCTAAATTGAGTCAAGATTCAAGGTTCTCAAGTCAAAGTCTTCAAGAACCCTCATTCAAGAGTACGAATAGAGTCCCAAAAGTGAGAGTTCATCCAAAGCTTCTAATTCAAGGTATGTGAAGTTTGAACAAGAACACTCCTTTCATTCTTTTGCCCAAATTGTTGATTTTTATTACAGAATTTCATATTTTTGCAAGTGGATTTATACCAAAATTACTTTATTTTGAGATTATGAGATTACAAGTTGTTCAAGTCTTGATTTACATGATTATTTCACTATTTTATGACATGAGTTGAGAAATTATTCTATGAGTTTCACATCGTCGTATTGATTTAATGTTTCCAAGATTGATGTCATGATTTAAGCTTTATTATAAAACTGAGATTATTTGAGCATGAGTATAAGTTTTAAACCAAGTACTAGTTTTGATGTTTCTTGAAGAGTATGTGATTCAATCAACAAGTACTTTGATTTTAAATAAAGATTAATTTTAAGCCTGAGTTAAGACAGAAATCCACATTATTCAGTCTTTATGATTTAAAGCTTAGAGAATTATAATTTGGTCTTCACTATAGACCCTTGAGTTATTTTGAGGTGGATTTCCTAAAAATTCTGAGGTTGAGTACGGGAGTAGTATTTAGTACCGAGCGGGAAGTGTGGGTTCAGTGCATCCTACTTCCCCAGAACAACGTGCCCCCATAGGATTGAGATTTATGGGCCTGAGGCAGACATAGTGACCACTAGAGTTGAGGTTCTATTCCGATGGCAAGGGTAGAACAGCTCTATCCACCATGGGCGAGACGCTAGACTTTATGAAGCTCATATGGTTTATGTTAGTTAGAAGAAACTCCCAAGTTCATAAGAGTCTAAAGTTTTTCCCATGTCTTGAAGTTTTAAAGTTCTAAGTCCTTGAGTTTCAAAGAAGTTCCATTCTCCTCAAGATGAAAGCATGAGTTTAGAAAGCATAGTTTAACGATTCCTTTAGATTACAAGTTTTGAGATTGAGAGAAGAATTCAAATTTTTGACTTAAGTATAATGACTCACGAGATTTATACTGCATGTTTCATTATTCCTAATTTATGAGATTTATTTTTCAGACTTATTCAAGCCATGTGAGTCATTCATATTGGCATGCTAGATTTTATAAAGAGTAATGATATTGTTTATTTAAATGCATACACCCCTATATACTCAGTATATCCTCAAAGTGATGATCCACTTATATGTCTATGCGCTACATTGTCTTATAATGTAGGTTCAGGTGCTCAGTCTCAGCATCGTCAGTGATCTCCGAGTACCTTAATCTACACTCTATGATTGGTGAGTCCTTATGGTTTGGGGACCTATTTCTCAAACCTTTAGATTTGATATCAGTGGTTATTTCTTTTCAGTTGAGTATGAGTCAGTTAGGGATTTGTCCCAATAGCTCTCTAGATCTTGAGTAGTAGAGGCTTTGTCAGACTAGAGTTTCAGATGTTTGTCAGATATTTTTAGTATTTCATTTTTCAGACATTATATTTTCAGTCTTTTCAGTTGATATTTGATGAGATTTATTCTTATTATCTGATTTTGAATCCCTGGAGTAAGTATAAGATTTAGTAGCAAGCTCAAAGGGTTAGCTTAAGGCTACTTGTAGACTTGAGCACCGTGTGATGCTTCAGGATGAGATAGGCTAGGTGTCTAGAAGGAGATATATTCTAAAGTTGATTTTCCTTTCAAGATGAACTCTGGGAAGATCTTCAGGAAACACATTTGGAAACTCATTTACCACCAAAACAAACTCAAGACTCGGAGTTTTAGAATTTGAGTCCTTAACTTAGATGAGATGGTACATACACCCTTTGGATATCATCTTTTTTGCCTTAAGATATAAAACAAACTGACACTTAAGCACTGACGTGCTAACCCTCCATTCTTTTTTTTAATGCTACCCCTCAATTCAATAACTAGTTTATTAGGATACTGGAACTAAACAATTCTATTTCTGCAGTCAACTGAGGCATAGCATATGTGGAGTCAATCCATTCCAAGAATGACGTCAAAATCAGTCATCTCTAACTCCATAAGATCAACTAAAGTAACATTCTAAGACACTGTGAACATGCAAGATACAATCAAATTACCTACTAGGGTTGACACTAAGAAAGAATCTACTAATATTTTGGTAGTGACACCAAAATCAATAGCTATAAATGAAGCCATAAAAGAAAGTGAAGCTCCAGGGTCTAACAAGATATAAATATACATATAAAAGACTTGTAATATACCCGTAACCATATCAGGAGAACTTTCCTAGTCATGTCGAGTTTGGAGAGCATACAATCTATTTTGGCACTTTCCACTGGTGGCACTAGAAGTGGCACCCTACTAAGTCGGGCGACCTGCTGGCATTGCTAAAAAGTTTGTCTGACCCTGCTGATAGTCATTCTTGCTATTTGCATACCTATGGGGCAATACCTGATCCCATAGATGGCTTTTCACACCCAAAATGCACATCACTTCTAGCTCCACACTCACTCTGATGATTCTTACCATACTTCCTGTGTAGTTGATTGGTTCGACCACTGTTCACACTACCTTGGGACTTATATCTTAGTGCCCTGTACCGACTGTCTTACCTAAACTTAGGCATTGGAGCACTGGTTGAAGATGGAGCTAGGGCTAAAAATTTCTAATGGAACTGGGATCGATTACCACCTTTCGATCTAGGTTGATAAAAATTAAAGCTACCTATTTTGGCCCTCTTATTCTCTCTCTTTCTCTTTACGTTTCTCCTCATCAATCTACTGAGCATGAACCATATATATACATAAGTTCATCTCCTTAATCAACATGGTGGTCCTACACTCCTTAACCACACCATCAGATACACCATATATGAATTTACTCATCCTGGACCTATTGTCAGCCACCATAGTAGGAGCATACCTCCCCAACTGAGTGAATTTAAGAAAGTACTCCTTCACGCTCATACTGCCCTTCTTTAATTTTGTGAAATCCTAAACCTTAGCTTTCCTCAACTCTAGTGAGAAGAACCTGTCTAGGAAAGTTGTGGAAAATTTCTCCCACTCTATAGGCTTTTCTTCCACACCCTTGTCTTTCTTCCACTACTTAAACTAGGTATGTGCTACATCCTGTAATTGATATGTATCCAACTTTGCACTCTCATTTAAAGTGACACCCATGATGTCTGGCACCTTCTATACCATATCTAGAAACTCCTGCAGAACATTCTCAGAGCTAGACCCACAAAACAAAGGGGGATTCATTTAAGTGAAATCCCGAAACCTAGCTACAACTATATTTTCCATTAGATTGGCTGGGGAAAATGGTTGTTGGTTGTTTTGAGCAGCTATAGAATGGGCTAAGGTTGTTAAAGTTCCCCTGAACTCAGCGTGAGAGACATAGTAGTTAACGGGATATTCCTGAACAGGTAGTGCGAGTTGATCCCCATTCCTTCTTCCGTTGTTCCTTCTGGGAGGCATTATCTATAAACAAAAAAAGAATGAGTTAGAAAAAGAAATTCAATAGAGCTCATGCACTTTCACATGACATGAATACTAAAATAAGGGAAACTTTCTTAAAAATGTCTCATAGCCTCTTGTCCGTAATTGTAGTGTGCATTACTCCCATGTATAAGACTCTACTCAACATGGCTTTCAGAAACCCAAAGACACTTTAAAGCCTTAGGCTGTGAGACCAAGTTTTGTCACAACTCGAGGCTACCCCCTGGTCGCAACAACGGTGCTTATGCCTAAAATAAACCCTAAGCTAACCTATATTCTGGTATATGCTGTGATCACTGAATAATATAATGTGAGATCTACATATGCAGAAAGTAAACTGATAGGGTACTGTTCTAAAATTAAACCCAAAAATATGGTCCAACCAATCTAAAACAACTAGATAAACTAAAATCAAATAAGTGTCTATCTGTCTAAAACAACTGATAAGAGAACTGAAACTGACTATCTATCTAACTATCTGAAAGCCTCTAGAAATCATGAGAATTTGATGGGATAGACCCCTAACTAACTCTGACTGGCTGAATAAAAATAGAAAATTAAAATAACGATAAATATGTCATGTCCTCAATAGAAGAGGACTCACCACTACTACTGATGGATAATGCTGGACTGTCTAAGTATGGTCGGGAAACTGAGCATCTAAACCTATGTTATATGAAAACTTAGAACAAAGGAAAAATACACGATCAACACTTTCAATGTATTGGTACCTAAGGAAAGGACTAACTAAAATACATAAGGTAACTGATCATGGAAACATGACATGTACAATTTAGAATACAAGACCAAGCATAAACATATATACTAAAATAATCTTGAATTTGAATAACTAAATATTAGTATAACTGAACACCAGAAATCTGTACACTTGGTCATGCAAACCTAATCTGATCTATTTTTAGAACTACATTGAGACTGTGTGATCTAGTTATAACCAACATGCCCCTAATCTGGGAATTGAGGTACAACTCCTAACCCTAGTGGATAGCTATTGATACCTTTCTAGGGATACCAACACATGTATGATAATATGAATCCACAGGGTTGATATCCCAAAAGACGAGGGTGTCATGCCTCTATTAATGGGGGACCCCTCATAAACTATGTTGGTGCTATAGGTATGGAACACAGGGACTGCTACTAACGACTCATGCCTAACTAACGGGTGAGTCGTCATCCCTGCATTCACTCGGTGCTAATTGTTACTCCTAAGTGAATGACACTAGTATTATTCATCATTAAACATGTCATGGTACTATTCTTTTAAATGCTCAACATGAAAATGATGTTCCGAATATGATAATAAAACCGTGGTCAGACTGACTTGTTAATTAAAACAAAATCATATAAAAACATATAGGTATTGGGTGTTCATAACCCACCAACACTAAATGATTACAAAGTACGCTAACATTACTTAAAACAATAATATAAAAAAAAAAATCAAAGGCCCAAAGTAAGCAATAATTCAATGAATGAGATAGATACATAAATTTGAACTTGGGGATGTGTTAAACATGAGAAAACATCATATTTACATGGTTTAGTTCATAACTCAAGGATTTACTATGAAATCAAGGGAATTCCGATGAGAGAAATTGTAATTCAACTTTGAAGTGACTTAAATAACATGAAAACACATGATGATATGGCTTGAATTTGATTTACTAAGATGTTCATGGATTAAATTCATAAGTTTCATGGAAAATTTCATAAAATCGGATCAGATTCATATTTTAAAACTAAAATAGGGTTTTTGGGCTTAATGGGTGGAAGGGACCCATTGATGAATACCCCACATACGTGTAGTAAAAGCATTAAGGAAAAATCCTTGTAATTATTCTTGTCTCTTAGAAACCCTAATTATTGTTTTTGAGTATGAGGGAGGAGATTGACGCGTTAAGTGTTTGAGATTTTAGAGAAAATAAGTTTTTTTGAGGGTTATAAGTCATGGGTAGAAGTTATAAGAAGGAAAAAAACCAAAAACCCCCTTCAATTAATTAGTACAGAATTCATCACTAGTTTATACGAGCTAACCATACTACTCGTATGATGGTCATACGAATGGGCCTCTTGGCTCATAAGTTTGGCAGAATAAGAATGGCATACACTAGTCAACATACGAGTCCCACTGTACGACTCATATCATCTCATACGACTAATATTAACCCTCTCATAACCTATACAGAACTCATCTTACCTCACACTGACTTGCTTATGACTTACCACGTCTGAATCATATTATCATCTTATGACTCCCAAGATTTAAGTCGTACCTTAAACAAAAAGTCGCCAATCATACACTATCTTGGGTAAGAGTTCAAAGTATGAATTGTATGATGTGTATACGACTCAAGGGATAAGCTATATTATGCACAGAAGCTTTTTAGGGATAGGGTATTACATGTCCCTTACCAGATAAATGTGTATATAAACATTTATATATTCCTAAGATACATTCATAAAATTCACATGGGTACTTACTTCTCAGATATCCAACCAATATCATAATACGGCCTTTGGCCCAATAATGTGGTTGGAATAATCATAACATTATAATCACGACCTTAGGCCCATTTATATATTCGGCTCTCATATCAATAATAATTTATATATAAATCATCTTATATATAGGGGCATTTCACTTCTAGGAGGCATAATGCATCAATAAGCATAACTTATAAATACGAGGCATATCACATCTATGAGGCATCTCATATATATAGGTAATGTATCATAACCATGAGGAATATTATATCTATAGGCTAATTATCATAATCTGAGGAAGTCATCATTGTTCATCAGCTCATCGAGCAAATATCATAAATAAGGCTCATTAGTCTCAAGTAGGCCTAATATCTGCATCTAAGTCCACAATGATGAACACAAGCATTGGACTAAGTGGGCATGACGAACCCATTTCTAATCCTTTATTTCCATGTTTAGGAAATCTAAGCCCAAAACAAGGGTAAGGTATCTAGTCCAACTTGAGGATATCAAGTAAGCCATAATCAATCCAAAGGCAGGAACTACGCCTCGAAACATGGGAATTTATGTTAACTCTACCCAAATTACAGTTTCAAGATAGCTAGAATAGCCCAACTAAGGTTAATCATACCCACCACCATTTTAACACTTAATCCACAATACAAACCTAGCTTCATATATCATATCCATCCTATAAATTAGTCCAATGTAGAGAGAAGGCAATAGGATCAAAAAAGGGTATTAAGCATTCCAACTTATGGATCAAAACCTCATCTAACCCCAACCTTCACTATTCAATAATAAGCCATAGTATCCATAACAAACTTAACATTCACATTAACACACAATGCATATCACACATCATCTATGGAGAAGAGTAGAAAAAAGCCTACCTCAAAGCCAAAATGCAAAACCTTACATCATTCGCCAATATCCATTGCCACTTCACAATCCCAAAATACCAACACACTATAAAAATAGAAATCTACTCATAAATATGAGTCCAACAATACCCATAGTGCACTATTATGTTTTGAGTCCAAAAATGACACCAATAACTCCAAGTGGATCCCACTTACGGAAAATGCATTTTCGAGGTCAACACAATGTTTATACATGAACAAGAAATTGATAACCCTCAACTTACACGTCAATTTAAGTGCAAGACGGTCTTTATCAATATATTTACCCAACTAAGAGTTGGGGTCGAATCCACGCGGAACTCTGTGAGTGATGATTGAGTAATGTAAAATAAAAGTTGCTTGCTAAGTTCAAACCTATGATAGAGGATGGTTTGGGGTTTTTCAATGTTTTCTAATGTGAAGGTAATTCTTGGGCTTCAAGGGGACTAATAAGATACTAAGAATAATTAGAGTGTAATCAATTAGGCACTGATCTTTGGATTATGATTTCCTAGGGCAAGTTGTGTATGTGAACGTGATGATTTGGTGAAAATTCTAATCGTTGATGATGTGGTAGGCTAGGTTTAAAGTCCTTTATGCTAGTTTTTCAACAAAAGCTCAAAGATGTCACTCATTAACCCTTTTGAGTAACTAACAAGTATGTCTACTAAAGCCACCCAATACCTTAATTAGTCACCCATATTTCTAGGATGACACCCAAGGGATAGTCAACCTCATATTCACCCCTATGTCTAAGATGGTGAAAATTGGAAGACTAAGCTCAATAATTGTATACTATTGCCTTGGTTCCCACATTCATCTTTCAAGGATGATGAGGGTTCCTAAAGTTCACCCAAACCCCTCTTTCAAGGATGGGTTGAGCTTTCAAGAGTTTGGGATTTTTATCCATCAAACCCATTAGGGCATTTGAGGATTTCACCCATAAATACCAACTAATCTAATCAATCAATAGTAGAACCCATCATCAACAAACTAAAATCTATACAAATACATCACCACCCATGCACAATTGCACCCTAATAAAGTATAGTCCCAAGAGGTAGATCTAGCATATCATAAGGATAATGAAAACAAATATACCAAGATGTCCATCAAAGTTATTCATAAGAAAAACAAAGAGAAGACAAACCACATTTTAGAATCAAATGAATATTCAATAGACAAAGACAAATCTACACTTTAGAGTCCCTCTAATTAAATCTTGCCTCAAATTAGTGTAAATTTAAGCTCCAAGTTCCAAGAAATTACCAAAACCCTAAACTTAGGATGGGAGGTAGGGTTATGGAATGATGATTATAAGATAATGAGGAGTTTGAGGCCTTTTTGTGATAATATGGATCGGTAGTGTGGAATGGCAATTTTTCCCCTGGCATAAAATATCGCTATACCACGATTGCACTGGCTTAGCCATGATCGCGGCTTTGTAATCACTATATTATTCATGAAATCGCATCCTTCTAACTATCTTGACTTACCGCGATCATAGAGGCCACCCAACGATCACAATACTTGATACCTAGCCAGCACAGTTTTCCAGCTTTTGTGCTTATCTCCCATTTTCACTTTTTTCAGCTCATTTTGCTTCTTTTCATCTCAATAATTTTGTACCTATAAAACATGGGAATTAGTGCTTTTAAAGCACTAAATATTCTTATTCATACTTTTAGAGTGTAGTAGTATGCACTAATTCGGATGTCGATGAGTGGTAAATTCACCATTCATCAACAACCCTAACTTAAAGTTTTGCCTGTCCTCAAGCAACACTACTTTTTAACATGACACAATGAACTTTTATTCCCAAATTAGATGAACCAAATGCTAATGATGAATTTAACTTGACTACTACCACAAATGGCTCTTCAAATATGGGAAAGACTATTGGCATGACACCCTTCAACATAACACACAATTTTCAAGGATGCAAAAGTCTTCAAAGAGCAATTTTGCAACAATCACTAATACTCAAGAAATGACTCCTCTTTGACCTCAACTACATTATACTCCTTTTTTCTTATGTTTTGGAAGATGACAAAATCACCCGCCTCAATCTTTTTATATGCCTCTTCACAAGAAAGAAAATTCCACACACCAAGTTATCAAATATGAAACAAGGAATTTAAGTATGAAACTCTCTCTCTCTCAAGAAATCTTGATGCTAACAAGTACTATGGCATAGGGTTGACCCTAGTTTCAATCACCACTACCATAAATGCACTTGGTTGGAGATCTCAAAGGGTTTTTTGTGCTTGTAAGGTAGGTTCGGGGAAGGGTAGGACATTATTTGGGAACAAAGTGTCTATACCCTTCTTTAACATCTACATTATACTTTTTCATCTAACTTTGGGCCATGGGCCAGTTCTTTTGTTTTTACTCGTTAATCATGTGCCTACTTTTACTACGTTGATTCACCAATATTTTTGAAAGTATCTTATTTTCACGTCTTTGCCTTGTACATTTTATGCTTTCGTTTCCTTTATTGGGTCCCTTTTTTTTCAATTTATTTATTTTCAAATTTAGCTATTAGGAACTAACTTACAACTTCGCGCCCAAAGTTACTTCTTTCAATCATCAACATCCCCAACTTAGGCTTTTAGCCTCAAGTTACAATTTTAAGTTTAAGGAGGGTAGGGTTCAAAAGATGGATAAAGATTGAACGGCTCACTTGTAATATGTTTGCCAAAGGTCTAAAGGCAGAAAGTGGGTGACTAGGGATAACGTCTATGCAAGGGTGGGATTTTTAGGCTAAAGTGGACTTCCAAAGTTGCAAAGATGGCCTAAGATCATTTCCCCAACCAAGTACAACCCAAATTAACTTTGAGAGACTAATGGGGCAAGTTATAGATGGCATATGTATACATAAGATTCAAACAAATAAGCTCACCACACATGGCATGCAAATTTGCCAAGGAGGCTCAATTGACCTTCCCGCTAGAGACAAAAATGAAGTATCTACCAATTTTCACAAGTCAAAAATTTGGAGTCATTAAAAGAAAAAAAATTGTTACAATGTCGCTCACATCCATGCCCTTTATTTTTGAAATTTTTTTGATAGAGAGGGGTGTTTGCATTGCATTAGCACCATGCACAATTTGCTAACCATGGAAACAACCCAAGTATTGGTCTCACATTTTGACTTCATATGGGCAAACCAACCGTATGACAACTTAGACTTCGCTAATAGTATGAGTGCAATCCAAAATCCACAATGCCATAGGTACTCAAACTTTCCTTGCATTTATAGACTTGATGCTACGAGTAATCAGAATTTTCCTGCATCTATGGTTCAAGACCCAATCACGACGAGTTTTCATTAAGAATGTCATCACTCAATAAGTCATAAGGAAAGTATCATCCACCATAATTTTTAAAACTAAAAAAATAAAAATAATCAATTCACAAAATTTCTATGCTTCGCGTGAACTAAATTTAAGTACTGCAAATATACATGAACTTCACACAAGGACGGAGCTACGACACGCCCCTAACTTAAGGACTTGTAGTGACCTCACTAGCCATGCTTAAAGATGGACAAAGAGGCGCGATCGCAAATGAGTGGTGCAATTGTAGTATTACAATTGCGATCCTTAAGCTGCGATCACAGTATTTGAGGACTGCTGCTCCCCTATTTTGCCCTATTTTCCTACATGGCTAAAATATTTCTAAACTTGGTTTTTCCTTGTATTTTTTTCTTGCTTCCAATTTGCCTAAAGCACCTACAAGGCATGAACATTATGTGAATTATTCCAAAAATATATAGTAAAAATATCAAAACGATGGGTTGCCTCCCATCAAGCGCTTGATTTATCATTGCAACACGTCACCTTTTTTGATACGACCCAACTCCGAGACTTGTCATAATGGGCATCCTAAGTCCTACTAGGACCAGGGACCGGCCCCTGTTACCCAACCTAACCACCTATATCCATCCTTAGATGGGTTGAATTTCGAACATTTAACAAGATAGTGTTATTGTTCTCATTAAGACTCTAGGATAGGGTCACAAATATGATCAACCCAATTGAGTCCAATCATACCGCACCAACCACCCAACCATACCGAACTAAACCATAGACTATAAACCGAAGGGAATACCAAATATAATATGAAAATCAATCCCAAAATGTAATAGGATGGAATAACCAACAATATCTTCTAATGATGTCAGCCTACTAGCTTATTCCAATGCCAAGACCGACACCAATACTGATCCCGCCTATACCAACCCTCCGAAAGAATCACAAAGCCTCTATCCAAAAGAGTAAACAAATCTTGTTGGGATATGCCCCCAGCTATGGAAAAAACTAATATCCAAAATAAAAGAAAAGTGTCAAAAAAAATCCATTACATGAAATGATGCCTTCCGAAAGAATGAAAGCCCACCACTTCAGTCCAAATATTGATACCAAATCTATGTGCTAAATAGGAGAAGTAGAATTATTGGTTCCTGTATAATGTGGGTATACAACCGCCGGTAGATGGGGTTAGCGAGTGACCACTAGCATGAATCTAAGGATAAGGATAAAATAATACTAGTCATAAAACAAAGTAAAGCCATCCATAATGCATACAACCATACATATATAAGTGCCATGAAAGGGGACCAGGTTTAGTATGCACTTAAAACCTTTACCTAGGTTGTGTAGCTTTGTCGTCCTAACTACCCACCAGCCATATGGATTTAGCTCCCTTAGCTGAAAGGGACCAGTGCGTGTAGCTGCATGATCAGAGAATATTCTATGGCATGACTAGTAAATCATCCAATATAAAATGTGACACACACATGGTCATCAAGACCCGTCATATCGGCAATTATGAGTTTCTGGTTTTGGTCCCCCCAGGACCGCCATCTTTCATGGCTTAGCTACATACTCCGCCATTAATTCTCAATTAAAACCATGTCAAAAAAATCCATTTACTATTTATTAACCAAGGCCAATATTAGTGGTATCTTCATACCACCCCTTACTTACAAGAAATATCTATAGCCAAACTTTTTAGGTTAAGGGGACCTTAGGTGCCCTTCCATATACCATATTAAATCCCCTTGGGAGACTTCCATTTAGCCTTTAGCCTTTTCAAACCATTTAACCCATGTATAAATTCTTTGTCCAATTTAAAACATACAAGAGTTCCATTAAAAGAAGTCAATGCAATGAACATATCTTTATAAGCATTTTATCCAACACCTTTGGGACATAATATTACCAAAATCAATTCCAAAGACCATTAAACCATTACCATGCAATCAAATTGTCCAAAAACACCACTAGTGCATATAAAAACATAATTAAAACCATAGGAAAGCATAACCAAGAATTTAATATCAAAAACCCCTAATAATAGTTGAAAACCATAATCATGAAATAGTAAAACCATGAAATCAATCAAATAAATCAGGCCTTTATTTAAAAATAAAATGAGGGAAGAGAATCATGCCTTATACTGAAGAATTAATAGAATAAAATCACCAAGACAAGCCCCAAAGAAATTCGGAAGATGAAACCCTAGCCCTCTTCCACCAAAAGCTCTTGAGATAATTATGAGATATTTTGGAATTGTTTCTAATTTTTAATAAATAGAATAATATGGTAGAAAACCTTCGAAGTGTATTAGAAATCCTGGGTTCTAGTTAGGGTAAGGAAGGATATGTCCAGAATACCCCAACTTAAATCCCTTAAAAACCTGTCACAGGGATACGACCAACCCATACCAGTCATACCCTCCTATACATTCGATATCCACCAATCGTATCTAAGCATCAGCCTTTATATCAAACACTGTTGAGTATATAACTCATCCAACCATGTATTAACCATAACATACGATCTGCACCTATAAACTATATCCTTGGCAGAATAAAATACCAGGAGAATCAAACGCTACTCACCATACGAGTCCCTACTACAACTCATACCAACCCATGCGAATCATACCTCTATGTTATATCCATTCCAGTGACCAAAATCATCCCACAAAACAACATTGGTCTAGCATACAATATGACCATACCACTCGTACCCCAGCATACGACTCGTACCCATGAATTGTATTGGGTCCACAAAATAGATTTCCAGGAAACTTTCTAAGGGTCAAAACCCAGGATGTTTTATTTTTGATTATCATTTGTGCCTCCACTTAAAGGATTTGAATTTCCTACCAAATTTTTGATCATTACATCTTTGAGGCATATTGGACAAATATGAGAGAATGGTGACACACGTTCTTTCATGCCACTTTGAAGACTTAAATTTTTACCCAATTTCAAATGATATCTCTGAATTTGCTCGGTGGGTATTGGTGAGAACATCAAGAATTCACTTACCACTCTTTGTATTTTGCATTTTTTGACCTTTAAGTGGTGGGATTATTTTTCCCCTTTTGGAATTACAAACTCTAAAATGTAGGGATTTTACTCCTCATTCCCAAATTTCATCATTTTCTTGGGGGTTTGACTTTCATTACTTCCCCAAGCATAATGTTGAAAAGTGGGTTGAGTGAGGTTTCTTCTTTAATTTTGCTGTCATATAATTCTTGACATTCTCATCTTGAAATGGGCTAGATTCTTTACAAAGGAGTTGCTTAGCTTTTTTCTTTCAATTACCATTTCCTTGATCGTGGCATCATTTTTCACAATTGGTTTGGTTGGTTGGGAAATCATCGAGGATTCATCAATATGGAGCTCATTTGGAAGAGTGGGCATACACATAGTACTTGAAAGATTAGCCTCCATACCCACTTTTTCTATCCTTTTTATTTACTCATTACATGCCCTCATGTCTTGATGCATGAGTTGTATATTATCCCTCCTAGTTTCTATCCAATCCAAGATAAGTTGAAGCATTGCTTCAATACCAATATATCTGTCACATTGTTCTTCCTTTTTGTCACCATAAAACCTATTAAGCTTATAAGAAGAACCAACATTTGGGTTAGTATAATGAGGGGAAAGGGCATTTGGATAATTGTTCAAATGTCCATCTCGACCACCACATAAGGAAAAATCATACTCCTAAGAAGATCAAGATGGTGCACACATCTTTTTCTGAGGAACATATCTATAATTTTGCCAAAAGTTGGGTCCACCATAATATGGACTTAGATTATCAAGATAAGATTTCCAACCACCAAATTCATATTCATTCAAAGATGCCATAGTAACAAATAAACAAAACTAAAAATTTACCAAACACAAGAAACAAAAGAAAATAACAAACAAATATTTACAAGTTTGAACCAAAGAAAGTAAGCTAAAATTTTAAACCAACTCAATATGCCAAATTGTTCTCCGACAACAACGCCACTTTTGATAGCACATAACTTACACGTTGATAATGCTCAAATCAGTCGCATGATTAGGGATAAGGTGGTCGTTGTCAAGTAACACAATGTATATTGGGGTAAAATCTCAAGGATTGAATGCTATAGACTTCAAACCTAGGGGTACTCAAATTACTATAAGGCTAGCTGGAATGCTAAAGAAAATAACATGTATAATTAAATGGGGAAATTTTTTGAAAACTTTTCACACAACCTTCAAGTCATACGCGGTAAATGCTATCCTTGGTATGAATTCAAGGGTTGTAGAGATCTTGTGATTATGTATCCTTAGAGGTAAAGCATATATGGTAATGTTAGTTTATTATGGAATTTAGTTATTAATTAACGGATAGTCTAGGTCGAAGATCATTGAGGTCAGTCTTTTTATAAGACCCCAATGATTTCACCCATTGGCTCTTTCGATCACTAAACAAGTGTAGAGTTTATATAGCCACCCAAAACCTCAATCAAGCATCCCTATTTCTAGGATGATGCTCTTGACATGATTTCAAATCCCTAAGCACTTATTTCTAAGATTGCAAAGGGTAGTAAACCATAGGCTTAGTTATTCATCATTGATTTGTCCTCCGATAACCCTCTTTTAAGGGTGTTATGGGTTAGCTAATATTCACCTAAATCCCTCTTTCGAGGATGTCGGTTTCTAAATCTTGGAGATTTCACTTATCAAATCCATTTGGAGATTTGGAGTTTTCACCGTTCAAATTCCAACACATAAGCTCAAGCAATGGTGAAATCCATACTCAACAACTAAAATCCATGAAAACATAACAATACTCACACACAATTAGACTTTAGTTCAACATAATCCCAAGACTAAATTACTTAGCTACTCATGAAAAAAGTAAAGAGAAATATACCATGTGGGTCAACCTAAGCATTCATCCTTCACAAAGATACTTAGAAATTTGACCTTCTCAAGTTAATTACACACTTGCCCTATTAGGATTTCAAGCTTGGATTTCAAAACTATGTTATGAGTTAAGCAATACCCAAAGAATAAAGGTTTTATTTTTCTTATATATGATTTGTGATTCATCCATGACATTTTACAAATCTGCCCTTGGGCCTATTCCCGATTATCCACATCGCGTGTGTTTGTACACGACTGCAGTTATTCAACCGCAGTTAGGTTCCACGCCGTACTTTGCTGACCACCTAGACTAACTGCAACTGCGATTGCAGTAACTGAGGCTGACTACTTCAGGTTTCTAGATACACTACATTTTCTTTTATTTGCTCCCTTTTTAGCTCTATTCCATATATGCTCACCTTCTCCACTTTATACCAGGAAAATGTATAGGTGTTAGTGTACTTAAATCCATATAATACTTTAGTTTCGAATACAAAATAGGGTAGTATGCATGCATAATTACTGCGAATGAGTGGTAGGATTACCACTCATTAATACTCCCAACTTAGACCCTTGCTTGGCCTCAACCAACACTACCTCTTGCCATGAGACCCTTTCCATGTATGCCCTTATTTATGTTCCCAATGACTATGAAAACTCCAACTTGGTTTCTACCACAAAGCTTTTCACACATGGATAAAAAAGCATTAAGAATACCTCTCATCATAAAATGGAGTGATGAAGGATGCACTGTATCTTGGGGAGAGAGTATGTTATAATTAATAACACTTTAGAAGTGACTCACAAGCTGGCTGTAATCATGTTACACATCTACTTATCTCATTGCACGAAAGATGACAAAATCAGCCACCTTAATTAACTCACATGCCCCCTCACAAGAAAGAATGGTTCACACACCTAGTTACCAATTATGCAACAAGGAAATTTAAGTGCAATCACTCACTCCCTCAAGGAACTCTCCATGTTACAAGTACCGTGCCATAGGTTTGCCCCTATTTTAAATCGCCACTATAATGACCACACTTGGTTGGAAATCACAAAGGGACTTTGATCTTGTAATGCAGGTTTATGGTAGGGTAGGAGAGTAATTTTGGACAATAAGTCTATAACCTCCTTGAACTTCTACATCATATACTCATCATTTTTTGATTATTGGGCTACTTCTTTATCTTTTGTTGCTTTATCCACTTTGTCTCTTTTGCTTTACCTAAAGTTTTTTCACTTCTTTTCCTCACTTCTTATGCTTTGCTCAAGCTTTATGCAACTCATTCTTTCGTTGGACTATCTTTTCCCTCAAATAAAAATTCTACTTGCTAGATTTGAAGGTTCTTTTTATTTTTGTCACTTCGTGGCTCATTACAAACTACCAGAAATTCGTTATTTTCCTATGGAAAGTTCTGACTGAAAAAATTAGTCGTAAATTTCCGACTACTTCAGTCGAAAAATTTAATTCTTTATTATTTTATTTTGTAAAATATTTCTTTGATACTATTTATGACTACAACAGTCAGAATATTTAGCGGTAAATTTTGGGAAATATATATTCCGACTGTTGTAGTTGGAAATATAAATAATTAAATAAATATATTAATAAATATATAATTAGACACTTATAAAGAAATTAAATAATTATTTAAATAAATTATTACCAATATTTTTTCGACCACTATAGTCAGAAATATAAAAAATTAAATAAATAAATTATTAAATATATATTTTCGACCACTATAGTAGAAAATACTAAAGCTAAATAAATATATGACTAAATTTATATATCATCATACCCTTATAAGGAAATTAAATAATTATTTAAGTAAATTATTACCAATATATTTTTGACCACTATAGTCAGAAATATCAATATTCAAATAAGTAAATAATTAAATATATATTTCTGACCACTATAGTTGAATGTATAAATAATAAAATAAATAAATTATTAAATATATATTTCCATCCACTATAGTTGGAAATAATAATAGCTAAATAAATATATAACTAAATATATAATTATACCTTATACAAAAATTAAATAATTATTTAAAGAAATTATTACCAATATATTTCCGACCGAGTTAGTCAAAAATATAAATAATCAAATAAGTAAATTTTTAAATATATATTTCCAACCTCTATAGTCGAAAATATAAATAATAAAATAAATAAATAATTAAATATATGTTTCTGACCGCTGTAGTCGGAAATAGTAATAGATAAATAAATATATGGCTCTATACAGAAAATTAATAATTAATTAAATATAATAAAAATATTTTCGACTATTTTGGTCGAAAATATTATAAATAATTTAATTTATCAAATTTTAACTGACAGAAGTAGTCGGAATGTTATATTTAATTATTAAATAATATATATAAGATAAAAAATAAACATATCAAAAATTGTATTCCCATTTCTCTCACTCTCACTATCGTCTCGCTCTCTAAACCCTTTCTATCACTCTCACTGTAGTGTCTCTCTCTCTAAACCCTAGAAATTGGTGGTGTCTCCCTCAAAAAATAGCGGTGATGGTTACGGTGACGATAACAACGACAGTGAGTGGCTAGATTTTGTAGTTTTCCTGCAATTTGTTGTTATTTTGGATGGGTAAAAGAATGGGTTCTTGCTTGATTTTCTAGATTCATCTGTAGTGAGTTGTTTCATTTGCTATGCTTGTTCAATTTTTTAGTTTTTGGTTTCATATGTAGTGGTTCTTTTGGGGCTTTGGGGTTCTTCTTTTTTGTGGTTTTACTTATGATTAGGAAACCTACAGAGAGCAGAGATTGTTGAGTAAATGAGTAATGGGGCATGAGGTCGGATGGAGAGGGATTCTAGCTTAATACATTTTTGAACTATGGTTAATTTGTAATCTGAACATTTAGGGGTTGTTTAGTAGACAAAATAAGATGAGATATCTCGTATTTGATGATGGAATGTCTCGTCTTATTCCATTCAACTTGAGATTATTGTATTTCATCTCCTAACTTGAATAAATTTTCTCAGGGATTTGTATCATGATAATTAGTCTGCATATCAAACTACCTCTTAATTATGTAAATAAGTACCACTCACACTAAAATAAAAAAGAAACATTATAATCTTTTTATTGGGTGAAGATTATTATATCAGGGTGTAATGTTTTTTGTGGTGGACAAATGAGTAAGAACTTTCTTTAGGGAGGAGAATAACAGTTGGAAGTAGGTATTAGCATCATATGGAAACACTTTTTTTTTTTATAGTAAATGGACCATACCATCTAGACTTCAACTTACTTGGTAACAAATGAAGTCTTAAGTTATAGAGCAATACCTGGTCACCATTCTCAAATATCATTTTCGCAATTTTGCGATCATTACGTAGCTTTATATTCTCTTTGTAAGATGTAGAACTTTCATAAGCCCGGAGTCCGAATTCATCCAAATCATTCATCTTGTTCATCCTTGACTTTTTTGCATCCTGCAACTCAAATTCAGCTTCTTCGATGCCTATAGTGCTTTGTTCTAAAGTTCAACATGCAAGTCACATGCTTTGCCATACACAAAATAATAAGGAGAAAAACCTATGGGTGTCTTAAAAGTTGTTCAGTAAGCCCATAATGCATCATTTAGCTTTCTTGAGCAATCATTCCTATTGGTATTAACTGTCTTTGCAAAAATGGACTTGATTTCTTTGTTGAACACCTCAACCCATCCACTAGTCTGCTGTTTATAAGGTATTTCCACCTTGTGCTTTACTCCATATTTCTCAAGAAGACTCTTAAAAAATCGATTACAAAAATACATCCCACCATCACTAATTATTGCATGTGACATGCCAAATTAAGAATATATATAGAACTTCAAGAATGTCGTGACACTTTTTCCTTCATTATTGGGAAGTGCTACCACTTCCACCGACTTTGACATATAATCCATTCCCACAAAAATATACATCATACCAAAAGAGCTCATGAAAGGTCCCATGAAATCCACACCCCACACACCAAATAATTCAAATTCTAAAATAGGTGTTGTAGGAAGTTCATGGATCCTAGATCTATTACCTTGATGTTGGCAGTGATCACAAGCTGAAGCAAAGTCATTAGCATCCTTTTAAATTGTTTGAAAATCATACCCTCATTGTAATATCTTGTGGGTTGTACAGGTTCCTCCATGGTACTGGTGAAGAATGAAAAGACTTAAGGATTCTCATCATATCCACTTCTATGATACATCTAAAAATAACCCTATCCACATTGATTCAAAAAAAATAAGGTTCATCCCAAAAGAATTTTCTTACCTCATGCATAAATTTCTTTCTCTGTTGGAAGGAAAGATCTTCTGGGACTAGATCACTTGCTAGATAATTTGTATAGTCAGCAAACCATGGAATTAGATTTAGAGAAGAATCCAATATCTGCTCGTCGGGAAAACTATCATTAATCTTGAGTCCATCTTTAATTTTTTGCTTAGCTTCTTCCTAAAGTCTAGACAGATGATCTGTAACTTAGTTCTCAGTATTTTTTTGGTCCTTGACCTCAAAATCAAACTTTTGTAACAAGAGTTCCCACCTAATCAGTCTAGGGTTTGTATCTCTTTTTGCCATTAAGTACCTTAATACTGCATGATCAGTGTGCACAACTACCTTTTTCTTAATAAAATAAGACAAAAATTTCTCGAAGGGAAAAACCACTATTAACAACTCTTGTTCAGTAACTGTGTAATTCTATTGAGCAGGGTTTAGTGCCTTTATAGCATAGAAGATGGGATGAAGAATATTTTTTTTGTTGGACTAGAACAACACCTAAGGACACTCCACTTACATCGTACATAATGTCAAATGGAAAGGGCCAATCATGGGATACGATTATAGAAGCCATCATCAATTTTTGTTTCAAACATTCAAAGGCCTTCAAGCATACTTCATCAAAATCAAACTTCACCTCTTTCTCAAGAAGCCTAAATAGAGGATTGGCTATCTTTGAGAAATCTTTGATGAATTTCCTGTAGAAAACATCATGTCCTAAAAACCTTTGAATACCCTTCACGAATATTAGTGGAGGAAATTTCTGGATAACTTTAATCTTAGCTCTATCTACCTCTATAACCCTTTGCGAGATCTTGTTCCAAAGCACAATACCTTCTTTAACCATGAAATAGAACTTTTCCCATTAAAGAACAAAGTTGGATTCCTCACATTTAAGAAGATTGTTTGCCATGTTAACCAAATTGTCATCAAAAGAATCACCAACTATCAAACAATCATCCATAAGCACTTCGATGGTGTATTCTACCATGCTAGAGAAGATTGGCATCATAAATCTCTGAAATGAGGCTAGAGCATTACATAACCCAAATGGCATACTCCTGAATGCAAAGATCCCATAAGGACAAGTGAACAATGTCTTTTCTTAGTCCTCAGGAGTAATAGTGATTTGGTTGTATCCCAAATACCCATCTAAAATAATACCATCCTCTACCCACAATTCTATGAAGCATTTGGTCCACCAAGGGCATGGGGAAGTGGTACTTCTGGGTCTATGTATTCAGTTCCCTGTAATCCCTGTACACTTTTTATCCTGTGACTGTCCTTATTATCACTAGCTAATTCTTTTTCTTAGGCACAACAATAGTACTACCTTTCTTTGGAACACATTATACCAGACTTACCTATTTGCTATCAGCAATGGGATACACTACATCATCATCTAACCGCTTTATTATCTCTTACTTCACCACCTCCTGCATAGAAGGATTAAACCGATGCTGGTGTTCTATACTTGGAACATGATCTGGTTAAAGTTAAATCTTGTGATTATAGAGACCAGGCAGAATACCTACAATATCTACAATGGACTAACCTGTGGACCTCCTAAATTTTAGAGCACTGATAATAAAGCTTCCAGTTTTTTCTTCACTACTTCAGTTGTAATGATTACCAAAAAAGTGTTATCGGCCTCCAAAAATTTATATTACAAATAAGGAGAGAGGGCCTTCAACTTTAAGATGGGTGGCTCCTCAATAGATGGGTGAGCAGGTGGTGTGGTTCTATTTTTTAGAACCAAATTAAGCTTCTTTGGTACAAAAATATAAGAACCGATCCCATAAAGTGCATATGCAATCTCATCATAGTCAATTCAATCATTGTCGAAGTTCATAATTAATACTGCTAAGGCTTCAACACACAATCTTTCTTCAATAGGAAAATCCTCCGAACTATCATCTAATTAGTTACCAGATAAAGATCATAAAATGAGACCATCTCCTCCTCCAAAACATATATCACAGATAGTACCCTCAACTTATCCACCTATCACATTGATTGGCATAGGCAAAATGACCTTTTGGACCCCTGTACTATGTTGGTTTTGTAAGTTGGAAACTTCTACTTACATGTTTTTCATCTGGACCCCTGAACCCACTAAAGAGAAACATTTTAAACCCTTTTTGGTGAGTATAATACACTTTTCCCTACGTTAGCTGCCACATCACCTGCCACGTCTGCCAGGCCTGCTACATCATCTACCACATCAATTAAAAAATAAAATAAAAAAATATTACATTAAATTCCAAGTCATTTTTAAAATGCTACATAACAAATTAAATATTAAAATTAATTTAATTAAATAAGAAAAATTTATAAATTGTAGAAAAAATTGAGTAATCATGTTTTTATGTTTGCTTACAAATTAAACATCAAATCCATTTCAAATAATTAAAATTCTTCTTGAACTAATTTGAATTTTTTTTATAAATTCATATATACAAACATAATAAATGTTTTATTTTTATATTTGAATATTTTTAATAAATTCACAAAAAGTTTAATTTTTTTCAAGCGTAATTCACTATTTTTTTTCAATATGCACTATCACTCACTTTTAATTTAAATTTAAATTTTAATCCCCAAAAAATAAATAGATTTTAAATTTAAATTTTAATTAAAAAACAAATTTAATTGAGAGGGAAAATTAAAATAAAAAATAAAAAGTAAATGTGTGTGCGGAGGGGGGGGGAAGAAAGAGTGTTGGGGTGGGGTCTGAGGGCCAGAAGGGGCTGATGGTGGGGTGGGGACTAGGATTGGAGGGGTGTGAGGGTTCGGGGTTGGGTGAGGAGGGGCTGGTGAGGTGTAGGGTGAGGGGAGATAGGCTGAGGTGGGGTGGAGGGGCTGGGGTGGGGTGGGATAGGGCTGGGTAGGGTATGGGGGTGAAGACAAGCTAGGGTGGGGGTGAGGAAGGGTTGGATAGGTGTTGCGGTGGGGTGGAGGGGCTGAGAGTGAGGTGGGATAGGGCTGAGTGGGGTGTGGGGGTGGGGATAGGCTGGGGTGAGGTGGGGAGGAAAAAAATATTTTTAAAAAAAAATTTAAAAAATATTTTTTTATTTTTTAAAATATTTTTAAAGTATTTTAAATTTTTTTAAAATATTTTTAAATTATTTTTCATTTTTTTAAAATTATTTTTAAATTAATTTTAAAATTATAAAAATATTTTTAAATTAAAAAAGATGGAGGAAAAAAAAGACCTTTTTTATTTTTTTTCTAAATTTTAAAAATATTTTAAAATTATTGTTAAACTTTTAAAAATATTTTTAAATTATTTTAAAATTTTGAAAAAAATTTTAAAATTATTTTTAAATTTTTAAAAATATTTTTAAATTTAAAAAGATGGTGGTAAAAAATGACCCTTTTTATTTTTTTTAAAATTTTAATATTATTTTTTAAAAAATTATTTTAATGTAAAATTGCCAAAAATTGACCCCCATTCGCACCCTAGGCGAGTGGTTACACTCTCTTTGTCCTAGTCACCATTCCAATGCCACATAGGCAAGGTCAATGGTCAGAGGATGTGGAATGTTGCTTTTTGATAGGTTGAAGGGTCCAGATGACAAACATGTAAGTAGAAGTGTCCAACTTACAAAAACAACATAGTATAGTGGTCCAGAAGGTCATTTTGCCATTGACATACATTGAATATCACTTTTTCATCATTTCGTTTGAACATCAGATGTCCTAACTCCATATCAATCAAAGTTTTTCTTGTAGTTAAGAATGGTCTGCCTGAGATAATTAGAACTTTAAAGTCTACTTCAAAATCCAGTATCACAAAATCAGCAAGAAAAATGAATGAATCTATGTTCACCAATACATCACATAGAATACCGACGGGTTTTTTCACTGTCTGGTCTGCTATGACTAGTCTCATAGATGTGGTTTTGGGTATCCCCAACCTTAACTACTTAAACATAACTATTGCTATAAGATTGATGCTACTACCCAGATCACATAGTGCCTAAGCAAACTAGAAGATCCAGTGGTGCAAGCAATGGTGAACACACTCAGATCCTCTTTATCTACCAATAATCTATTAGAAATAACACTGCAGTGATGAACATTGTTAGCTAGCCCATAATTAACTATCCACTTCTTAGTGACTAAATCCTTCATAAACATTGCATAGCCAGGCATTTGTTCCAATGCCTCTACAAGTAGAATTATAATAGAAAGCTTCTTTAGCATAGACCAAAATTTCTGATATTTACCCTTTTCTTCATTTTGTTTCAATATTCGAGGAAAAAAAGAGCGAGGTCGTTTAATGGTATTCAAAATAGGCTCCTCGACCTTATCCTTACCTTTGTTTAGCTCATCTGAATCATCAATATCAATATCTTCATCTTTATTCGTTGGGTCAATCAAAGTAGGTGCAGGTGGATCTATAGTGGTTTTACCAATCCGAGTGCTAATAGCATGGCAATGACTGTCATTCTTTAGGTTTTGTACCATATTCTTGAAAGAATGTCAGGTTGCTTTTGATTAAATGTAGCTGACATCTGGCCATACTGCTACTCTAGTTGTTTAATTATGGTAGCATGTGACTTAACCTTCATATTTAGTCATAAATGGCCTGACTTAATCTCTTTAAGACATATCTCTTGACATTCATGGCCTTTGAATAATTTTGACAACACCCCTCCATTCTAGCCTCAGTATCCCAGCTACTTGGTGGGACATATTTGCTGCTTTTCTCTTTGTAGTCATCTTTGCATATCCAATCACCATCTCAGTCTCTGTTCCTCACTCGATATCTATCATTGTAATAGTTCGGACCTTGATTCATTTTCCCTTGGGCTGGGAAATATTTCACCTAATGATCAAGATATTTTTCTTCCACTTCAAACTTGTCTCGTAAGTTCTAGAAGTAGAACTTTGCGCCCCTACTACATTCACCTTCTCAGCATTCGTTGTTGTAAATTATTGTATAAGAATCCCAATGTATGTCCAAAGTTGTGCAACCTCTTGTGCTACAAAATTATGACTAGCTCCATAATCATTAGCTGCTCTAATAGAATATGTACCTGCACCATGCTTAGTATCTCTAGTATGCCAACCTCGATTGGTAATTGAAATATCATCTAGCATCTCTTGTGCGTATCCCATTGATGACACATAAATACACCTCCAAAAATTTTATCTTCCATTACTCTGGAACTTACATTCAGTGATTAATAAAATATTTCCAAAATATTGGATCCTATGATTCTGTGATTAGGTACCATGCTTAGCTTCTTTTTAAACCTTAACCAATGTCATATGTGGATTCTGATGGTAACTATCTGAAATTGAAGATTTCATCCTTCAATTGTAACATTCTTGTAGGAGTGAAGAATCTATTTAAATATTGCCTACGCAATCATGCCAAGTAGTGATTGAACCTCTCGGAAGTTCCCCTAACCCAAGAGATGCTTCTCCAGTCAGCGAAAATGAAAACAACCTCAACCTTAAATCTTCTTTGTTCACCCCTAAAATAATATACGACGTACAAATCCCAGTAAAATCAGCAAGATGCATGTTCGTATTATTTATCATTGTAATTTGGAAAATGTATCCATCAAGTTTAACAATTGGATTGTTGCACTAGTAATGTGAAATTTAACATTGAGGGGTAGAGAAGGAGGAATGATGGCCCTTGTCTTAGTAGGTTCAATATATCCCATGTCCTTGATTTCATCATATGGCTGAATATTTTGGTATGCCTAAATCAATGGAGCTCTTCCACTTTGAAATCTATCTCGACACTCACCCACTTGTCTTGGCTTGGGTAGTTCTGCCTCTGAGCAAGACTAGCCTCTTTATCTAATTGGACCTCTTCGGCTACTCTAGCCTCTTCAGCTGCTGCTACTAATAAGTTCTCAATCTGTCTGTATGCAATATTCTGCGGATCCCCTGGAACATGACGATGTACTGCATTGGGATCATCTTGAACCTCTTTAGGTTTAATATCTTGTACTCTTTTTTTCCATACTTCTTAGTGTTTGAATGATTCTTTTAGGCTCTGGATCTAATGGGAGCAAGGGATTGCCTCGATTCCTAGTGTTTGGCATACACTGATATATACCAAATCAAGAATAGAAAGTAAAACTTGCAAACTTTACCACCTTCAATCAGCATTTCACACCATTATTCTTGGACAACGATGCTAAAATTTAATGTCGCCCAAAACAAACCTCCAAAGAAGTATGTTGGGTCGATGTCAAATACAATAACTCAAACTAGGATGGGGTCGAGCCCATAGGGAAACACTGAACAGTACACAAACATTATAAAATCCACAAGCCGTGTGGAAAAGTAAATGGGGGAACTTAAAATCAACTGTAATTATTAACTGAACTTGAAGGCTTGAGTTTGTAAATAATAGAAGATAAACACTAAGATTGTGTTACCTATGGCTTCCCAACTACGTAAACTTCTCATGTTTAACTCACCTATTGTCTTGCTTTGTATGCAAAGTTGACTAGCTTTGTATTACCAACCATCTTGTGAACTTGTTGATAAGTGTCACCCTTACCTTGTGAGTTTCCAGGTGTCTCCTTATTGCTCTTTGTGTATAACCTCAGTTTAACTTTTCACCTTTTGGGTCTCAAGTTTATTTTATGAGATGGAAGAATTATAAGATGGACTTAAATCTCAAATTGTTAATTTAATCCCCTTTACGTAATCTCAAACTCGCTTGTGCGAACATTCTCAAATACGGACAATCCTCAAATTTTTTTAGTAGATCTGAGGTCAATTAATATGAAGAAGATTAAGATACATACAACCACAAAAGAATAGATAAATCTCCCACTTCCTCTACGTAGTTAATCTGCCAGTTTCCCATAACGCTAGTCAAGGGAATTAACCGCTCATGTTCATGAAACAACCCATAATAATTAATAAGGAACACATGTAAGTAATTGCACACGAATAAGTGGATGAAAATCCAAAGTCTTAAATTGAATAAAAACCCAAAAATCTCAAATGCATAATCTCAATGATCAAAGTATATTAAAGGTAGTAAAAGTAATGTAATAGTGCATAACTTAGTACAGGAATAACCCTAAGGTATTTATAGTATCTCAAAATAATCTAGAAGTCCTAATTAAAACAGAATAGGAAAAATATGTTGACATAAGGTACGATTAACGTAGTCCAATCGTAAGGTATTCTTACAAGTCCTACAATATTTGTTGGAAATATTCAGTGACTGATCTTGTAGGTCTTCATGTTTCTATTATCCTTACAATTCACCATAACTTATGACTTGTGGTATTCACTCGTCACCACCTGGACATTGTTCTTTATTGCTTTTATACACCGGTAAGCTTACGACTGGTCACTCCAAGTCATCATCAAACCTTACGAATCATCTCCTTCTATGACTTCACCTTTGAATGACACTTGAGTTTCTGTTCTCTATATGACTGCTCGTCAGGTCTGATATTGACTCTTTATGAGTCGTGAACATCTTTCACTTAGTTCGTTTAGCTTGTCTCTTGTTACTGCTTTGTTCATGAGTAAGCCTACGAGTTGTTTGATATGTTGATGCCTTTTAAGCTGACTCATAGGATGAGCAGACTTCATATTTTTAGGGATTTTTCTTCAAATTTTCCTTCCAAGGTGCTTCGTACCGATTTTTACAGTAATAAAGCAACAAACACCTCATATCCACAAAAATAACCTAGGTGCAAACATAAATTCCTTATTTTTAGGCATCAATTGTGCCAAATTTCCATGGTGCATTACTTTAGTGTTGTGTTGTACGAGATAGTTAGAGACAGATATCGAAGATCTTCAACATCAATGTAACAACCCGAGACTACCCCCTAGTCGTTACACGGTGCTTAGGACCATAAGTTATCCCAAGCTAACCCTTATACTGGCATAACTCATTAGCAACTGAATAAAAAACAAATATGAAGAATATGCAAAAAATAAATCTTTTCTAAACTCAACCAATACAAAACTACATTGAGGTGAATACAACTCTTCTTATACAAAACAAAACTGAAACTTAATACATCAACTATACTGACAGTCTATGAAGCCTCAACTGTATTGACTATAGATAGCTAGGACATGACTCCAACTAACACTAATCAATACATAGGAGTAAGAAAATAAATACATGAATAGCATCTAACTAAAGTCTCCGAAGTAGGAGGACTCATCATCTGCAGACCAAAATTTGCAAGCTGTCTGAATATGATAAGCATGATACAACTCGTACCTACATTATGATACAATGTAGCACATAGGAATATATATCAGTACTTTTAGAATGTACTGAGCATGTGGGGGTGAATGCAATAGTAAAAACTGTAACTAATTTTGCATATAACTTTTAAAGAATGCATGCTAAGTGTAAATGACTCACATTGGCTTGAATAACTGAAAACTGAAAATCATGAATCATGAATAATAAAGCATATTGAATAAATATTGTGAGTCATAGAACTTAGTTCTTAAATTTGTAATTTTTCTCTTTCTATTAGTAGAATAAGTAAAATTGAGGTTAAGTCTGTTTTCAACCATGTAGGCTAAGTGTAAAAAGACTCACCTCTATATCTGTAAACTGAAAACTAAAATATCATAGCTAATATCTGATGGTAAACAATATCTGAATAAAATTGTGAGGCTTTAAACTTAGTTTCTAAAAGATGTTCTGTTATTCTTTTCTGTTAGGCTATAGGGAAATGCTTTTAAAAACAATTCTAAAAGTCTTTACTATTAGGGTATTGTCTTTAAAAATTGTTTTGAAAACTGTAGGAAAATTTACTCAAAAGCTGTTTATTTACTTTTTTCTAGTAGGGAGGTTCTCTTCACCTACATAAACCATGTGAGATATCATAGAGTCCAACGTATTGTTCCCCTAAGGGGAAAACATCATGTTAAGGAGAGGTGTCATACTCTGGACCGGGAGTACAACCTGAGCCAATGATCACAACTATAACTGTCATCAATATAGGAATGGGAATACGGAATTTGTATCTATATTGGCTTATAGTTCTAGGAAAGAAGGTTGCGCTAAACCCACACATTCTGCTCGGTTAAAAATACTACTCTCTTTAATCTATATGCTCATTTTGTAGGAAATCCACTTTTAAAAGTCATACTGTTTCATATTGAAAGCTAACTGTGCATCTATTAATTCAAAATAGTATTTAAGCTATAAAGTAGATTTCATATCTTAGCTAAAGATCAAAAGATCAAATCTTTATTCAAAGATATCTATAAACATATCATGGGATGCTGAAAAGCATAATAATTCTTGAAACAACAATATTCAACTAGGGCATGATAACCCATGCATCAATTTTATATCAAATCATCATAAAGTTCATGTTTGAAAATGAAAATATCCATATTTCAACTCAAAAGTTGGAAATTATAGTCACACGCATGAATTTACAAAAGTAGACATGTAATTCAACATCCAAAGCACTTGAAATATGAAAATCTTCAAGTAACAATAAATGGGTAGGAACCCTAAATTGAAATTCATGTAATATTATGTAAATTTGTAATTAAAAGCTAGTTTTTGGCACAAGGATGAAAGATTTATCCTTTTTCAAGACACCATATACCTTAACTGATGAAATTAATAAAGAAGCTTGAACTTGAATTCCTATTTGTTCTTTTGAAGATGATTTCTTGAAATCCTTGGATTGTAAATCTTTAATCTTAGGCTAATTTAGAAAAGAATGGTGAATCGATTACTTTCTTGGGGATTAGTTTTTGAGGTTCTAGTGTTTCTTGGAGAGAAATTTGATGAAAAGTGAGCATATAATGCTTAGAATAGGATTAATCTTCTGTTTTACATAATTTGGGGGTTTGGAAAAAGACCAAACTACCCTTTTAAAATCAACTTCAGAAAATTGGAAATCCTAATTTTTGTAGGCGGCACGATGTGGTAGTAATCATGGCATCACCCTGGATAAGGGACAAACGCGGTTTTCACCATCGTTGCCATGCAGTGAAATCGCGTTATGTCACTGGAAAAGGTTGAGAGCGAAAATGCACTTCTCCATGATGTGTTACAAGTTCCACTGTGATTTTTGGCGCGACACAAGCCTATCGTAGTGAGCTACTGGTAAATTGTGAATGGGAATTTGGGCTTCACCATGATACGGTCTAATTGATGTGTTTCACTGAAAACTGGACGAGTGTCATTTTGCATGTCACCGCAACGTGGTTTTATTTATTTTGAGACACTGTGTTCATTAAAAGAGCTATAACTTCTCACCTGAGTATCGAATTTAGGTGAAATTTGTATCGTTTGAAAGTTGATTCAATTATCTACAATTTGGTGGGTCTAGAGCTGGAAAATTGTACACACATAAAGAGTTATTCCTTTTTAAAGTTGATGCTTGACATACTAAGAGCAAAACGAGACTAAGAAAAGTACAAGGTGTTATATATCTCTCCCTTAGGAACAATCATCCTCCAATGAAACTAGTTAAATTGAGGATTACAAGGAACTGAGACTATATAATGGCATGCACAAGTGAAACAAAACTATATGATTGAATCTAGAATATAATGAGCGACTGACTAATCTGTCAATCCATAATGTGACATGAAGATAATCACATGGCTGAAACTGAGTCTAGAAAAGAACTGAGTTAAGGAAGACTGATTGGACTGAGATTTTTGAACTAAGGCAAATGGTATCACATACTGAACATGCACATAGAGGATCATACTTACATGACTAAGTCTGAAACATTAAAACCCTCTATTATGAAATTGATTTCCGAGATAACTTGCCTTTACTTACTGTAAGGAGCTAATTCATGCTGAGAGTTTAGGATTCGCTTGAAGTGTTCATGATAAAATCATACATATAGAACTGTGAGGTGATAAATTATGTTAGCAGGAATCATAAGACAATGGGACTAAGATCATTCAATGGGTATTACACTCTCTGAGTTGGAATACTCGGAAAACTAGATCATTCAATGAACACTTATGAACTAAATTATGACTAAATATCTAAATCTTAAAATGATGCTTGGTGCATGGGCTGATTTGAATTTGTAATTTGCACAAATGCAAACATTTTACTCCATGGAATGGCCTTACTTGAAAAACTTTGGGTAGTAAGACTAAATGGAAAGTTGGAAATCTATAGGAGCTTATCTACTTGACTGCTAAACTGGATCGCAGGCTATATGGACTAGATCATACTGACTGCTCATACTCAAATGGAGCATTTCTTCAACACTCTTGTAAGATATTCTAATAACACTAGGGCGAAACGAATTTTTGGCATATAATCTGAACAAGACATTTGACTAAGGAAGCACAACAATTCTCAACTCTATAGCATGGAACATACACCTATAAATCATAAGCTGGGATAGAATTACTAAGACTCAAGAAATGTAACTTCTTAATTTCATGATTAGCAACACTTCTCAAATACTCCCTTAACTATATTAGCCCCTTCAAAATTGCACTTCACTTGAGACTACTGAAAATATTCACATGGGCACTAATAATTCCACCTACTGAAGTCTAAGATGAATCGAGTTCTCTCACTATATTAAAGCCTACCCAAATATACAAAGTGCACACATCACACCAAAATACTAGTCTGAATCATGAATTCAATACATCTTGCACTTTCACTACTTCTCATCTCATGAATAAGTGTTATTACCACTTCAACAACTACCTTCAAGCTCTTACTAATAATTCACTGGTGTGAAATGCATTCATTCACTTATATACCAATATGACATTCAAGCCTAACCTTACAACCCATATGCAATTCTAAACAAACACCCATAAAAGCATCTTTCTCATATTCTCTAATACCTCTATCAATAATAACTTTTATGCACTATTATTAGAAAGACAAACTAAAAACAAATATTCTCAACTAACCATGTCATACACACACAAAAAGCTTTACCTCAATATTCGTTAAAACTTATAGACTTACATAAAACAAGCATACAATAATCTTTCCCAACATGAAACATTTACTCTCTCCTATCTACACAATTTTTCATCATCACTATTTTGACCTAAAGAAAGGTCACTAAAAGGTTAGGACATAAAGACCTAATGAATGAAGGAATACTATGAATAACTTGGAGTTTTAACTGAGGCCGAAAGAATAGAATATCAATATCATGAACTTATCAAAGAGGTTTAATCTGAGGACATAAATGACATAATCAGAATGTCGCTGATTATTAAGAGTGTAGCATGAGTACTAGAATAGAACATACTATAAAACATGAGTACATGAGTCATGAGCTATATGACTGGAGTTTGGAGTTCATAAATTCTTGGAACACAATTCATACTGTTGAATAAATTGGAACTTCTTATACTAGAAATTGGGAGAGTACCTCATTCTCTATTATGTACATGAACATAAACTATGATCATGGAACTGACACGTATGGCATGAGTAGATATCGGGATAACTGAATTAAAAATACTAAAATAAGAATGGGTTGGGAATCATCCCCCCTTATTGTTATTCTACCACATACTAACTTCCTTCTGAGAACTTAACATGGTTACTTGTTCTATCATCTCCCCCTTAGCTTCAAGCCATTATTCTAAGTTTGGGGAACCCCTTTACTAAACTCTAAATTGAATTACACTCGCTGCTCTCTAGAATCTGGAATATAACAATACATGTAAGAAATAAACTTACTTTGAAAGACTACTCTAGAAAGTGTAAAACCCATTTCCAATACTTTCTTGTAAGATAAAACTCTATCTTTTATAGACCAATAGTCATCATACAGTTACTTGAACACTTACTAACTTAGATTCTTCATGAGTACCACCATATCCTGAGTTCACACTATCTAGAGCTTCAATTCTTATTTCTATTTGCTCAATCCTCAAAGACTCAAACTTAGATTCTACCACTTAGCATGGATATCCTAAACCTTTAGTGAACCATATTACTTTTGTCATAGCCTACTAATAATGCATCTCTAAGCTTATGTTTTTCTTTAAACCTTGAGAATCAAAATCATATCAAAAGGCTCAACATTATCAATCAAAACTCCTTCACTTAGCTATTATGAACACCCTATACTATATCACTAGCCTCTTTTCACTTAAAAACTCAAGGGTACTACTAACAATACATAACACATAATAACCTTAGAAAATAATGCAACCCCATATCACCCTTGGGCACACCTCTACAACATACTTAATTATAAATAACTAAACTTTAACTCTTGCATATACAGTTTGAGGCTACTATATCACTTCCATATATCTGGCATTACAAATCAAGAAACCATTACATCCACCTTAATGATCATCCACTATTCAATCTTAGTGTCTAGTGCTAGGCATGCTTAACAACCATAATCGATCACAATCCTATGGTATACTTTATTAAAATCCGTTAGCATACCTCTCTTCCACACATCTCTAGTACTTACCCATCTATATATCTAAATTACTTTCATGGCCCTATAAGTTTTAACTAAACTTCTTTTTGCATCCTCAAGGGAATCCTAAATTAACACCACTAAACCACCAAATACTTTCATTAATAACCAATACTTTTCGAATAAAATAAGTACCGTCAATAACTTCATTCATACTACAAGAAAACAATAATTTACCTTAACTAATTGCTCCCTCTCTAACTTTTACCAAGGAACTTGTACCACATTCATTACCTCTAAACTAACACACATGGACATATAACCTTAGCATAAACTCTATAACACCCATAAGCTCATCTATATACTTTTGATCAATCGCCATTCCCACCTTTCTTGCCACTATCTTCTATACCCATACTTCTAACTATAATAAGGTTCTACTATTCATAAATCATAACACTAAAGTTCATAATATACCTCTAATGCACACTTAATTTAACAATCTAGGTTCACGCTATCTTCTCTTATGAGCACTATTTGTATTTGAGGGTTATCGATAAATCTGAATACATATCTTACTCTATCTTAACTGAATAACTAATATGGATGGGGACATAAACTTAAACATAAGAAACATAACATATTAGGGAGCTCCACTCAATCCCCTTGTTTGGCTTCTAAAGTTACTGATAGTAAATCTGAGAGCATTATCTTGGGAGGAATTAGAACTTTCTAATCATGTTATCTCAAGAATAGGTCATAGATGGAGGATTACAGAGTTATGTTCAAACAAAAAAAAGTTTTTGAGAGAAAAACATCAAAGCATGTCCTAGAGTGTGAATGAAATAAAATTTTCTTAAATGCCTTGTATCATTTCAAAGAAAAGTACAAACGTTTCCATGCAATTCTGCAAGACTCTACTAGACACGACTTTATAGACACCTTAGGACTCTTGAACTCTGTGCTCTAATACCAAGTTTTTAATGATCCAAGACTACCTTCTAGTCATTACACGGTGCTTAGGACTACAAGTGATCCTAAGCTAACCCTTATACTGGCATAACTCATGAGCAACCGAATAAAATACATAAATCAAAATAAACTGCAAAAATAAATCTTTTCTAAACTTGATCAATACAAAGATACATTAGGATGAATAGAACTCTGCTTATATAAAACAAAACTAAACCTGAATACATCAACTATATTGACTGCCTATAAAGCCTCTACTATACTGACTATAGATAGCTAGGATGCACTTCTAAGTCCAACTAATCAATACATATGAATAAGAAAATAAAGTACATGAATAAGATCTAACTGACGTCCCCAAACTAGGAGGACTCATCATCTGTGGGACGGAATTAACAAGATATCTAAATATGATAAGCGTGTTATAACTCGTATCTATATTATGAGACAATGTAGCACATAGAAATTTATGTGGATCAGTAATTTTGGAATGTACTAAGCATGGGGGGTGAATGCATAAGTAAAAACTGTAACTAATTTTGCATATAACTTATAAAGAATGTATGCTAAGTGTAAATGACTCACATTGGCTTGAATAAATAAAAGTTGAAAATGATGAATCATGAATAATAAAGCTTACTGAATAAATATTATGAGTCATAGGAATTACTTTTAACAGTTGTACTTTTACTCATTCTATTAGTAGAATAAGTAGAACTGAGGTTAACTTTATTTTCAATCATGCAGGCTAAGGGTAAAATGACTCACCTCTTTATTTGTAAACTGAAAGATGAAATCTCATAGCTAATATCTGTTGTAAAAAAATATCTAAATAAAATTGTGAGCCATTATACTAAGTTTCTAAAAGATGTTCTGTTATTCTTTTCTGTTAGGCTGTAGGGAAATACTTTTAAAAATTATTCTAAAAGTCTTTACTGTTAGGGAATTCTCTTTAAAAGCTGTTCTAAAAATTGTAAAGAAATTTACTCAAAAGCTATTTATTTACTTTTTACTAGTAGGGAGGTTATCTTAACAAATGTAAACCATGTGAGATATCATGGAGTCTAACATCTTGTTCCCCTAAGGGGAAAACGTCACATTGGAGAGAGGTTTCATACTCTTGCCAGAGAGTATAACCTAGACTGAGTGATCACATCTGTAACTATCATCCATATAGAAATGGGAATACTGAATTTGTACCTATGTTGGCTCATAGTTGTAGGAAAATAGGATGCGCTAAGCCCACACATGCCACTTGGTGCTAACTACTACTCTCTTTAATCTATATGCTTATTTTTAGAAAATCCACTTCTAAAAGTCATAATGTTTCATACTGAAAGCTAACTGTGCATCAATTCATTCAAAACTGAATTTAAGCTGTAAAGTGGATTTCATGTCTTAGCTAAAGATCAAAAGATCAAATCTGTATTCAAAGCTGTCTATAAACAATATAATGGAATGCTTAAAAGCATAATCATTCTTGAAATAATAATATTCAACTAGGGATTGATAACCCATGCATAAATTTCATGTCAAATAATCATAAAGTTCATGTTTGAAAATTAAAAAATTCATAATTCAACTCAAAATTTGGAAAATAGTCACACGCATGAATTTATGGAAGTAGACATGTAAGTCAACATCCAAAGTACTTCAAATCTCAAAATATTAAATTAGCAATAAATGGGTATGAACCCTACATTGAAATTTATGTAAAATCATGTAAATTTTATATTGAAAGCTAGTTTAGGGCTCAAGGTTGAAAGATTATCCTTGTTCAAACCCCACATACCTTAATTGATGAAATTAATAAAGAAGCTTGAACTTGAATTCCTATTTGTGCTTTTGAAGATGATTTCTTGAAAGCCTTGGATTGTAAATCTTGAATCTTGGGTTAATTTAGAAAAAGAATAGTGAATCTATGACTTTCTGGGGGATTCAGTTTTGAGGTTCTAGGGTTTCTTAGAGTGAAATTTGAAGAAAAGTGAGCATATAATGCTTAGAATAGGATTAATCTTGTATTTTAAATGATTTAGGGGCTTGATAAAAGACCAAACTACCCTTTTAAAATTAACTTTGGAAAGCTAGAAATCCCGTTTTCGGTAGGCGGCACTACATGGTGGTAATCGCAGTGCGACACTGGATAAGGGACAAACATGGTTTTCACTATTGCCGTGATGCGGTGAAATCACATCATATCACTAGAAAAGGACTAGTGCAAAAATGCACTTCTTTGCGATGTGTTACCAGCTCCACCATGATGCGCGACTGTAATACCCCACATTTTGGACTAGAATGAAAATCCATCATTCCTATGCGTGGATGTTTCAAAATCCTTAAATCCTATATAAATTTAGTGTGTTAATCAATTATATAGTGTGGGAATCTATTTGAGCATGAATTTAGATCATATAGGTCCCTTAACTCAAGTACAAGTTGAAAGCTTTTCTATCGTTTAAGTTTTAGTGAGCGTCAAAACTTGGGTCAACTTTAATCAACCATAACTCATTGTATATGATGAAATGGGTGGTTTAACATTTATTAAATTAAATCTCTTTGAATTAGCTTTCGAATGATACCAATTTTGCCTATATCCGATATCGTAGAAAAAAGTTATTTCTATTTTACTCCAGCATGTCAGGCTGGCAACTGTGTGACGACATTTTGACGGCCTGTCACATTTGTGAACCCTTATAAAAAATGTCATCAGCATTAGGCAAAATCTAGCTTCTGTGTGATGACATTTTTGATGTCCTGTCATATTTTTGATGCCTTGTCACAAACATCGTCAGACTTAGGCAGAAACCATCAATTTCAGCTCCTGTGTGATGACATTTTTGATGTCCTGTCATATTTTTGATGCCTTGTTACAAATTTCATCAGAATTAGGTAGAAACCATCAATTCCAGCTCCTGTGTTACAATATTTTTGATGGCCTTTCACATTTTTGACGCCTTGTCACAAATGTCATGAAACTTAGGCAGAAACTATCAATTCCAACTCCCGTGTGCTGACATTTTTGATGCCCTGTCACATTTTTGACGCCTTATCATAAATGTTGTCAGACTTAGGTAGAAAACATCAATTCCAGCTACTATGTGATGACATTTTTTATGGCTTGTCACATTTTTGACGCCTTGTCATAAATGTCATCAGCTATGATTTTCAGCAACTGGGAATTTATTTTAGTAAGGCTATTTTGGTCTTTTTTTTTTACTTTTCATGACGTATAACCCTCAAGGAGCGTATTATATTCCATTATATTTACTTAAACATCTCAAAAAACTCTCTCATACACTCTCAACCACAAGATTAGGGTTTTCTCTCAAGATCAAAACTCTCAAGAACAAGACCTAGGGTTTTCACAGAAAAGTCTATTTCAAGGAAATTTTGCCGTCAATCTTCACGAATTCATAATATAAGGTATACTTAGAGTTGATCCATGGGTACCTTTCATCCATGGAGCTTAGGAATCATGTTGTGACTTCCTTGTTGTTTTATGACTTTATTCATGTTAATGATTGTTGTTTGGATTCAAGGTTGTGTCTTGATATGTTTTTCATGAATCATGTGAATAGGTTAGTTGGAAACCAATGATTTTGGGTGGTTCAAGATTTCTAAATTTGTTAAGCACACTTATGCTCAATATTATGCATGCAAGGTGTTTGATAAAATGCTTAGGATGCTAGAAATTCATGTTTACATGGTTCCATGTTATCTGAATGACAAGTCCATATTACCTATATACTTCAATATAAATTCCATGCTATTGACGTGTTGCTATTGTTTTGGTATGAAGCATGTATGATAATGAATATATACTATACGTACATAAAATATATCCATACATTCCCTACCATGCTTAAGATGTTGAAGAACTACATGAAGTATAATATCCCCTACTTATGACCATGTAATTGTGGACTCCAATCTTATGATCAAGTCAGTCATGTTGTGTCTGTTTCCATCCATCGAGTCTTGAGGGTATACGTACCAGAAAATATAGTTGTGTGCCTAGAGCCATGTCTTGTTATCACGATACTCTCAGTCAAGGCATGATCTGTAGAATTCATTCAGTCATATGAATCAAGAAAATCCAGTAACCTCAGTAATCTCAGTAGTTTAGTAATCTCAGTAATCTCAGTACTCAGTAATATCTGTAACCTTAGTATTCAAAGTCAATATCAATTACTTCAGTACTCTTAACCAGTCCTTAGAACTCAGTACATTCTATCAGTTATCGGAATCTAGTAAACTTAGTTTAGCTCTGCTAAATAATACCACTAGTATCAATCTAGTTAATCAGTATTAATTCAGTTAACTAGTTCAGTTTAGTTATTTAGTTCAACCCAGTTATTTAGTTTAGTGTCTTTCAGATTGGAGTAGGATTCAACACCGAGTAATCCTAGGGATAGGGACTCACCCGTTAGATTAGGACTAAGATCCTTAGAAGCAATCCCTAAGTTCTAGAACTACGTAGCCAGTGTAGGTATGAGATGCCACCCGTTAGATAGGATTAACATACTCAGGGGTCACCCGTTAGCACATTTATATATATAGGACTGATTCCAGGAGTCATCCACTAGATTAGGATTGACTCCACAACAGATATCTTTATTGGTGGCGCAGTACTGACACTCTTCCAATAAGGGCAAAGATTAGACCCCAGTCAGCTTAGCTTAGGGCATGTCAGTTAGATGAATACATCCCACAGTTTCAGTTACAGATTCAGGGCTGTCAGATACAGTCAACTTAGTTCAATAGTACAGATTTAGTACTTTTAGAGACAATCAATCCTTATCATTATAAATAGACTTCAAGATCACTCATTAACTAGGACTGATCTCAACTATGATTAATTAGTATCAGACTCACTAGATTTAAAGATCACCCGCTAGATAGGACTGATCTTAGACTTAGTCAAATTATTCTTATTATCAGTATACTCATGATCACCCGCTAGATAGGACTGATCTCAGATTTAGTTACTCTAAGTAGAACGGAACTCAAATAGTTCCATTAGAACTTAGACTGTCAGATATAGTCGCTCAGTATTAGTTACATCGGTTAGGCCGATCATCATAGTTATATCAGTTATATTAGTTTTCTGAACTCATGTATCTATCATATCACTTATCAGAATTCATGATATCAGTATTCAGCTTCAGGACTATCAGACACAGTCAACCAAACCAGTTTTTCATAATTCAAACTATCAAAAATAGTCATTCATCTATTCAGTATCTCAGTATCAGTACACTCATGTTGTCAGTATTCAGACTCAGTAGTTAGTATCTCCATGAGTTTAGTTACAGTTATGTATGCATGTATGTATTCTCACATTCATATTAGTCAGCATTGTTCATGCGTATAACCCTTTGTATTTAGCCTACCTCACTCGTATACTTAGTACATTTAGATGTACTGACGGATTTGTGCTATGGTGCTTTCTCTTATCTTACACCATAGGTTCAGAGGCACGAGCTCCAGATCAGCAGTAGCATTCCAGTGTTCAGAGTTTCCAGTGAGTCTTTCTTATTTGAGGACGATATGATTATTGCTATATTTACTATTAAGTTGCTAGATGGATTTAGTTGGAGACATGTTCCTTCAACTCCTTATTCAGTTCAATTAAAGGCTTTCAGACTTGATGTCAGATTAGATATTTAGATCTCATTATTTTTAGTATTTATGACTTATTTTGGTATTTTTATACCTTTTTCAGATATTTTGTTATCCGACGTTTATTCAGTTCGAACCTTATGGCCTTTTATGTTCATGTTTCCGTATTTTATGATATATTATGCAGTATACAGGTACAGATATCAGTCATGGGTTAGCTTGTGGTCCTTTGGGTTCATGAGCACAGTGTAGTATTCTGGTTTAGAAAATCAGGGTGTTACAAACTTAGTACAGAGCCTAAGGTTCAATAGTGTCCTAGGAAGTCTGAAAGCCGCATCTAGTAGAGTTTTGTACATTCGTGTGTTGTGCACCACACCTATGTGCAGGAGGCTATGAGATGTTTTAGGAACAGTTTCCCTTCTTTCTGTATTCATGTCATACCAGTGAGCAGTCAGATTTGTATAGCTTATTTTCTCATCCTTGTATCTATTTATGTTATCCAAAATCTCAGAGAATGTAACTATTTCAAGGTAGAACCTCCTAGTAGTTGCAAGTTCAGTCCATCTCATGCATTAGTTTCAGACCCCTAAAGTTTAGTTGTAATCTAGTTCATAGATGCCCTGTGCTTCACCCAGTATCTCCATAAGGTAAGCATTCTTAGAGGGACATAGCATCCTAAGGGGGAGATCCCCCCTTTTCTCTTAACTCTCTCATGCCTTAGGTCCTTTAATTTCTCCTTGCATAATGAATTCAGTCTAGAAGAGAGGGTACTCATAAGTTGACCTTTAAGTTAAACCTTAGCTTTAAGTCAAGTATTCAGAGTTTTAGTTCAGTTCATGATGTTCATTCCATATGTCACGTAGCAAAATCAGTCATGTTCTCATGTTTTAGTTTAATATTAGTGCCTTTACCATTGTATGTTCAGTCGCATGTTCATGAATCAGTTTAGTTATGTATTCATGCATCAGATATGCGTGGTCAGCTTATCAGTAATTTAGTCATGCATTTATGTATTATGTCAGTCATATAATCATGCATGCATTAAACTTATCAGTTAATCATAAGATATCCATTCTCAGTTTGAGAAAGTCAGTTTATCGGAACACTCAGTCCTACATTCATAAATCAGTTACGCATACATCCGATATGCATGTATAGTATGATATGCTTAGTTTTCAGTCATGTCATCCATGAAATCATGATCAATCGTTCATGCTATATATTTGTGTAAGTTGTTTTTTCTCTCATCTCAGTCAGTATCATTCGAGGATGAATGTTTCCAAGGGGGAAATATTGTAATACCCTACATTTTGGACTAGAATGAAAATTCATCATTCCTATGCATAGATGTTTGAAAAGCCTTAAATCCTACATAAATTTAGTATGTTAATCAATTATGTAGTATGGGAATCTATTTGATCATGAATTTAGATCATATAGGTCCCGTAACTCAAGTACAAGTTGAAAGCATTCCTATCATTCAAGTTTTAGTGAGCATAAAAAATTAGGTCAACTTCAATCAATCATAACTCATTGTATATGACGAAATGGGTGGTTTAATATATATGAAATGAAATCTCTTTGAATTATCTTTCCAACGATACCAATTTCACCTAAATCCAATATCGGAGCAAAAAGTTATTCCTATTTTACTCCAGCATATCGGGATGGCAACTGTGTGACGACAATTTTGTGGCCTGTCACATTTGTGATGCCTTGTCAAAAATGTCATTAGCCTTAGGTATAATTCATCTTCTGTGTGATGATATTTTTGGTGGCCTGTCATATTTTTGACACCTTGTCACAAATGTCGTCAGACTTAGGCAGAAACCATCAATTCCAGCTCCTGTGTGATGACATTTTGGATGCCTTGTCACAAATTTTGTTAGACTTAGGCAGAAACCATCAAATCCAGATCCTGTGTGATGACATTTTTGAAGGCCTGTCATATTTTTGATGCCTTGTCTCAAATGTCGTCAGACTTAGGCAGAAACCATTAATTCCAGCTCCTATGTGACAACATTTTTGATGGCCTATCACATTTTAGACGCCTTTTCACAAATGTCGTCAGACTTAGATAGAAACCATCAATTCTAGCTCCTGTGTGACAACATTTTTGATGGCTTGTCACATTTTTGACGCCTTATCACAAATGTCGTCAGCTATGATTTTCAGCAACTGGGAATTTATTTTAGTAACGGTATTTTGGCGTTTTTCCTTCACTTCCCACGACTTATAACCCTCAAGGAGTATATTATCTTCCATTCTCTTTAGTTAAACATCTCAAAAAGCTCTCTCATACACTCTCCACCACAAGATTAGGGTTTTCTCTCAAGATCAAAACTCTCAAGAACAAGACCTAGGGTTTTCACGGAAAAGTCTATTTCAAGGAAATTTTGCCGTCAATCTTCACGAATTCATAATATAAGGTATACTTAGTGTTGATCCATGGGTCCCTTTCATCCATGGAGCTTAGGAATCATGTTTTAAATTATAAATTGTGACTTCCTTGTTGTTTTATGACTTTATTCATGTTAATGATTGTTGTTTGGATTCAAGGTTGTGTCTTGATATGTTTTTCATGAATCATGTGAATAGGTTAGTTGGAAACCAATGAATTTGGGTGGTTCAAGATTTCTTAATTTGTTAAGTACACCTATGCTCAATATTATGCATGCAAGGTGTTTGATAAAATACTTATGATGCTAGAAATTCATGTTTTCATGGTTCCATGATATCTAAATGACAAGTTCATGTTATCTATATACTTCAATATAAATTCTATGCTATTGATGTGTTTCTATTTTTGTGGTATGAAACATGTATGATAATGGCGATATACTATATGTACATGAAATATATCCGTGCACTCCCTACAATGCTTAAGATGTTGAAGAACTACATGAAGTATAATATCCCCTACTTATGACAATGTGAATTGTGGACTCCAATCTTATGATCAAGTTAGTCATGTTGTGCCTTTTTCTTTCTATCGAGTCCTGGGGGTATTTGTACCCAAAAATATAGCTGTGTGCCTAGAGCCATGTCATGTTATCATGATAATCTCAGTCAAACCATGATCTATAGAATTCTGCCAGTCATATGACTCATGAAAATCCAGTAACCTCAGTAATCTCAGTAGTTCAGTAATCTCAGTGATCTTAGTACTCAGTAATTTCTGTAACCTCAGTATTCAAAGTCAATCTCAGTAAATTCAGAACTCTCAACCAGTCCTCAGAACTCAGTATATTTCGTCAGTCATAGAAATCCAGTAAACTTAGTTTAGCTTCGCTAAATAATACCACTAATATCAATCTAGTTAATCATTATTAGTTCAGCTAATCAGTTCAGTTTAGTTATTCAGTTCAGCCCAGTTATTTAGTTCAATGTCTTTTAGATGGAAGTAGGATTCAGCACCGAGTGATCCTAGGGATGGGGACTCACCCGCTAGATTAGGACTGAGATACTTAGAAGTAACCCCTAAGTTCCAGAACTACGTTGCCAGTGTAGGTATGAGATATAACCCATTAGATAGGACTGACATACTCAGAGGTCACCCGTTAGCACATTTATATGTATAGGACTGATCCCAGGAGTCACTCGCTAGATTAGGACTGAATCCATAGCAGATGTCTTTACTGGTGGCGCAGTACTGACACCCTTCCAGTCAGGGTAGAGATTGGACCCTAGTCAGCTTAGCTTGGGGCATGTTAGTTAGATATATACATCCCACAGTTTCAGTTACAGATTCAGGACTGTCAGACATAGTCAACTCAGTTCAGTAGTACAGATTCAGTACTATTAGAGACAAATAATCCTTATCATTATAAATAAACTTTAAGATCACCCATTAGCTAGGATTGATCACAACTATGATTAATCAGTATCAGAATTATTAGATTTAAAGATCACCCGCTAGATAGGACTGATCTCAGACTAAGTCAAATCATCCTTATTATCAGTATACTCATGATCACCCGCTAGATAGGACTGATATCAGATTTAGTTACTCCAAATAGAATGGAACTCAGATAGTTCCATCAGAACTTAGACTGTTAGATACAATCGCTCAGTATTAGTTACATCGTTTAGGCCGATCATCATAGTTATATCAGTTATATCAGTTTTTTGAACTCATGTATAAGTCATATAAGTTATCAAAATTCATGATATCACTATTCAGCTTCAGGACTGTCAAACACTGTCAACCAGACAAGTTCTTCATAATTCAAACTGTCAGAAATAGTCATTCATCTATTCAGTATCTCAGTATCAGTACACTCATGTTGTCAGTATTCAGACTCAATAGTTAGTATCTCCACGAGTTCAGTTATAGTTATGTATGCATGTATGTATTCTCACGTTCATATTAGTCAGCATTGTTCAAGCGTATAACCCTTTGCATTTAGCCTACCTCACTCGTATACTCAGTATATTCAGATGTACTGACGGATTTATGCTATGGTACTTTCTCTTATTGTACACCATAGGTTCAGAGACACGAGCTCCAGATCAGCAGTAGCATTCCAATGTTCAGATTTTGCAGTGAGTCTTTCTCATCCGAGAATGATATGATTATTGCTATATTTACTATTCAGTTGCTAGATGGAGTTAGTTGGAGACATGTTCCTTCAACTCCTTATTCAGGTCAGTTAGAGGCTTTCAGACTAGATGTCATATTAGATGTTAAGATCTCATTATTTTCATTATTTATGACTTGTTTTGGTATTGTTATATCTTTTTTAGACATTTATTCAGTTTGAACCTTATGGCCTTTCATGTTCATGTTTCCATATTTTATGATATATTATGCAGTATATAGATACAGATATCAGTCATGGGTTAGCTTGTGGTCCTTCGGGGTCATGAGCATCATGTAGCATTCTGGTTTAGAAAATCAAGGTGTTACAGCGACACAGGCCTATCGCGGTAAGCTACTAGAAAAGGACGATTGGGAATTTAGGCATCATCGCGATGTGGGCTAATAATGGTGTTTCGCTAGAAGCTAGACGAGTGTCATTTTGTATGTCACCGTGATGCAGTGCTGTTCATTTTGAGACACTATCTTCAATAAAAGTACCATAACTTCTCAGCCGAGTATTAGATTTAGATGAAATTGGTATCATTGGAAAGTTGATTCAATTATCTACAATTTGGTAGGTCTAGAGCTGGAAAATTTTATAGGCATCAAGAGTTATTACCTTTTAAAGGAGAACCTTGACACACTAAGAGCTAAATAGGACTAAGAAAAGTACAGGGTATAAAAGTCAGCCAAAGGATTTGAGGCCAGCTTATGCTACAGTAGAGCTCCTAACTACTTCAGCTTATCGATATTAAGCATTACGGATCAGAGTCATGTTGCAGATCCCTCCCAGCCATGGATGCCATTCAATTCATTGATAAATTCTCCGACTAGAGTTGGCTCTATTGGTGTTCATCAGGGTTCTTCTCTAGTTCTTGTATACAAGATTGGATTTCTCAAGTGGGATAGGCATTTTTTGATGGAATTTTCTCATGCTATATCCCTTTGAGCATAGAATTATGCATAGATCTATTAGACGGTTGACATTGCCACTCAATTTGGTTTTGGATTACTTGATAGCATCTGGGTCTTCTTCTTAAGTTGGTTGTCATTTTTGTGCCAAAGAGAGAGTATGTATTAGTACTTAAGGAGGTGGAGAGAAAAGGTCATGCCCTTGGTATTATACTATTGGTATTTTATCTTAGAGTGAGGATCATTTTGGTAGAGTTAAACATCACATTCAATATATTAGTTCTGTACAAGTAGTATTTCAAACTATGAGTGGTTCTAAAATTTGTCATGATGATCATAGAGGGCAAAATCTCCATTAGACCTTGAAGAGTTTTTGGTATAGCTATGAAGTCCATGTCGGCCATCCTAGATTATAAAGGATAGCATCTCAAACTATTCAAAGACTTATTTTTAATGTGTTATGATACGACACTAGCATAAAGAGTGCCCCAGATATGAGATAGTTGATCAGACAGAGCTAGTATCTACTCCCTACCAGCCTAGAGTTCATGAGATATGCTATATGATTAATGGTGAATTTCCTACTCATCGACATCCAAATTAGTTCACACTACTATGATCTAAAGGTATAATGAAATTATTTTGTGATTTAGTGTAGTAATTCCCATGGTTTGTAGGTACAAAAATTGTCGCGATGAAAAGAAGAAAAACAAGCTTAAAAAGGAGTGAAAAGGGAAGATAAGTGCAAGGTATAAAAAATCATGTAGGGTTGGCCTCAGGTATCGTGATCACGGTGGGTCAAGAAAGGCAGAAGGTCACGATCACATGAATAATGCAGTTATTATAGAGCCACAATTGCGGTATAAAGGGATTTCTATCCAGGGGAAAAATTGTCATTCCAAACTGTCGATCCAAATTCTCACAAAAAAGGCTCAAAACCCTAATTATCATCGTCATTCTACAACCATACCTCCTATTCTTTTTTTAGGTTTTTTTTGTAATTTCATGGATCTTGGAGCTAAATTTATACTAACTTTGAGCTAAGAAGACATTACAATGAATACTAGGTGGAGAATTAGTAAATCCCATTAAAAATTCATTGAAACATAAATTGTGGTTTGAATTCTCTTTATTTTTTATGAATCAATTTAATGGATATTTTGGTTTATTTTTTTACGATCATTATGAGTAACTAGTTCTTCCTCTAGGGATTATGTTAAAATATGGTGCAATTGCATGTGGGTTGTGATTCATATGTGCATATGCTAGTTTGTTGGTGATGGATTCTTCTATTGCTTGACTAAGTTTTTTGGATTTTATGAGTGAAAGACCCAAATACCCAAATGGGTTTGATGCGTGAAAATCCCAAACCCTTAAAAGCTCAAACCATTCTTGAAAGAGGGATTTGGGTAAACTTTTGGAACCCATACCATCTTTGAAAGAGGGATATGGTAACTAAGGCAATAGTAGTCAATTATGGGCATAGTTTTCAAATTTTTACTATTTTAGATATAAGGGTGATTATGAGGTTGACTATACCTTGGGTATCATCCTAGAAATATGGATACGTAATTGAGGTGTTGTGTGGATTTAATTGTCACACTCGTTAAGTACTCAAAAGGGTAAATCAGTGATATCTTTGAGGTTTTGTTGAAAAACTAGCCTCAAGGACCTTAAACTTAGCCTACCACATCATTAACAAATAGAATTGGCACCGAATCATCACGTACAAATGCATAACTTGCCCCTAGGATACGTAATCCTAATATTCATGCTTAATTGATTTCACTCTAATTATTCTCAGTCTCAAATTAGTCCTTTAGAAGTCTAAGAATTACTTTAATATTTGAAAAGATTGAGAAATCCCCAAACTATTTTGTACCATAGGTTTGACCATAGAAAACAACTTTTATTTTTAATTTACTCAATCATTACCCACATTGTTCCTCATGGATTTGATCCCAACTCTTAGCTGGGTAAATATATTGGCAATATCCACCTTGCACTTAAATTGACGTGTAAGTTGAGCATTATAAAAAATGGCATCTTTTTCGAGGAAAACTTTGGCATATTGAGTTCGTGTTCAGTATGTTAACTCAATTTGTCATTAGTTCAGTCATGTAGCCATGCTTCAGTGTGCATGTTCAGTGTGTAAACTCAGTCTATAAGTGTTTCTAATCTTAATCAATCTTATTCGAGGGATAATGTTCCTAAGGGGGAGATATTGTAATACCTCGTATTTCCCTATCTTAAATTAATTCTCAGTCCATAAGTTATTAATATAAAATTTTTGAGTACTATGTATTTTTTAGTTTAGAGAATGCCAATGTGTACGAAATTTAGTTAGCTTTCCAACGATATAAAGTTCGCCCAAATATAATACCCGGGCGAAGAGTTATAGCCAATTTAGTATAACAGTGTACTAATTTGGCCATCAACGCATCGCAGAGGCCAGCCAAATAAAAATGGTCAATTTCTAGTGTTGCTCTATGATATTGGCATGTCGTGACATGTCCTCAATTTAGAATTGTCCTTTTTCTAGTCTTCCAACTCAATCCTACCACGTCACGGTGAACTTTCAGGTCCATCCAGCATTGTAATGTGATTCCACCACATCCCCAACCAGCCACATTCCCAATTGTCAATTTCTAGTGGCTCGATGCTATAGTGGCGCAACGCGCTAGGTGCCCAAAATGGGTTTTTCCAGTAAAGATTTTTAAATCATTCCCTGGGGTAATTGGGTACTTTTCCATGATGCAAGTCATCCTTTAATATGTAAATTACCCCTAATTAACCTAGATATACCATTATTTACTCAATTTTTCCCCAAATTAAATCATTCTCTCTAAATTATCAAACCCTAGCTCTCAAGAAATCAAGAATGAAGCTCAAGAAATTCACCAAAAACTCCAATAAATTATCAATTCAGGTATGTTAGGTGTTCATCTATAGGTTTCTTTCACCCATAGAGTCCACGAACCTATTTTAAGACAAAAAGATTATTAATTATGAATTACATGCTTGAAATCGAATTGAATTCATGTTCGTGTTGTTGTTGGGTCTCAGTCCATGATTGAATTACAAGTTTTCATGAAATTAAACATTATATGTGTTAAATTACACGATCTTCATGTGTAACGCCCCAAAATCTGCTTCTCGAGATAACACTCGGTGCTTTGAACTACAAGTAGTCCTGAGCTAACCTTGGCTGCCTTCTACTAACTTTGAATATCAAAATAGAGATAAATGAATATATGATACTGACAAATGTTGGAAACCATCCCAAAAGTCTTGAGTATATCTTAAAATGCTGATAACATCAATCTGATAAAACAAATACTGAATGATCTAAATACAATATCTAAAATCTAAGACAGAATCTAGTAGTCCGACAAGCCTCTACTAACTAAATCTATAGAGTCATTGGAAAAGGCCCCAGCTGACTCAGACTATCTGAAGAGAATAATAATAATATTTACTAGCAACTGGAAATCTGAATAGCTAAGTCCCCAAACTAAGAGGACTCACCAAGTGTAGGAATGTAGATAAGATGCTCGAAAATCACTTTCACTGCTGAGACTGAGAACTTGAACCTACACTATAAGACAATGTAGCATATAGACATATATGTGGATCAGTACTTTGAAGATTTACTGAGTATATGGGGTGCATGCAATAAGTAAACAATATCATCACAGTTTATAGAAAGCATCATGTATGCTAAATGTAAATTACTCACGTAAGCTTGAGTAATCTAAAAACTGAAAGTCAAACCATTAATAATAAAACATGTAATCTAAATATTGTGAGCCATTACACTTAGTTCTGAAATATATATTTTGTTCTTATTATCAAACCATATAGGCTAAGTGAAAACAAGCTCACCTTTTATGTCTAGGAACTAAAAGCTGTAATTCTGTAACTGAAATCTGAAGTAAAATAATGTCTGAATAAGTTTGTGAGCCTTTACACATAGTTTCTAAAATCTGGAAAATACTTTATCTTAGGGCTTTAAGGAGATTAGTTTATCTGAAGGGAGGTTCTCTTAACCGACATAAAACTTGTAAGCTAACATGGATTCCAACGACTCGTCTTTCTAAGGAAAAAACCTCACGTTGTGGAGAGGTGTCTTACTCTTGCCAAGGAGTATAACTTGAGCTAAGTGATCACATCTGTAACTGTCATCCATATAGAAGTAGGAACAATTTGATAATCTGTATCTATGTTGGCTCCATAGTTCTATGGAAGTAGGAGGCCTTAAACTCACACTTCCCGCTCGGTGCTAAATACTACTCCCTTATTATTTGCTACGCTCATTCTATTTGAAATCTACTTTTGAAACTAGCATAAGGGTTTATCTAAACCCAAATATGCAGTTATCTTTTAAAATTTGTAAATAAAGCTGATCTAAATTCTGTAAAGTGGATTCCATAGCTACATTGATGATCAAAGATCTAAGCTTTTCCGAAAATATGAAAATAATATGTTCACAAGATGCTTAAAACATCATCTTTCTTGAGGTAACCATATTCAATCTTGGGATAAATAACCCATGCATCAATCTTAGGTTAAATCATCAAAATGTTCATGGTTGATCTATGCGTAATATCTCTAACTAATGGTTTCACAATCATCACAAGGCTAATTTGAATGAGATAAAAGACTACCAATCCAGTTTTAGGGACACTCTCTAGACCAATAGACAATCTCTCTACTACTTTAGAAAACTCTTGAAGAACCAATATGGTGAGAACATAAACTAAGCCCAAATGGTTAGCCAGCTGACACTGAGAGCACTCTCTACTGCCAACAATCATACTTTCCAGAATCAAAGTGATAACACTCAGCTTACACGTCAATTTAAGTGCAAGGAGGTCATTGTTAATATATTTACCTAACTAAGAGTCGAGGTTGAATCCACTAGGAATAATGTGAGGGTCGATTGAGTAATTTCAAAATTAAAGTTGCTTACTAGGGTAAAACCTATGGTACAAAATGGTTTGGGGGTTTCTCAATCATTTCAAATATTAAAGTTATTCTTAGGCTTCTAAAGGACAAATTGGAGACTAAGAATAATTAGAGTGTAACTAATTAGGCATAGATCTTGGGATTATGCTGTCCTAGGGGTAAGTTATGCATGGGCAAGTGATGATTCGGTGCAAATTCTAATTGTTAATGATGTGGTAGGCTAGGTTGAAGATCCTTGATGGTAGTTTTTGAAAAAAATCTCAAAGATGTCACTCATTGACCCTTTTGAGTTCCTAACGAGTGTGAAAATTAAAGCCACCCAAACCTCAATAGGGTATCCCTATTTCTAGTATGATACCCAAGGTATAGTCAAACTCATAATCACCCTTATGTCTAAGATTGATAAAATTATCAAACTATACCCATAATTATCTACTATTTCCTTGCTTCCCACCTCCCTCTTTCAAGGATGATATAGGTTCCAAAAATTCATCGAAACCCCTCTTTCAAGAATGATTTAAGCTTTCAAGAGTTTGGGATTTTCACCCATCAAACCCATTTGGGTATTGGGGGCTTTAAACCACAAAACCCAACAAATTTAGTCAAGCAATAGAAGAACCCATCATCAACAATTAGCAAATGCATATATGAATCACAACCCACACATAATTGAACCTTATTCTAACATAACCCATGAGGAAAAACTAGCTACCCATAATAATAATAAACAAAAATTAATCCAAATATCCATTAAAGTGATTCATAAAAAATAAAGAGAATGAAAACCACACTTTAAGTTTCAATGAATTCTCAATGGGATTTTCTAATTCTCCACTTAGAAGTCACTCTAATGTCTTCTGAGCTCAAGATTAGTATAGCTCCAATTTCCAAGAAATTACAAAAACCATAATCTAAGGATGAGAGGCAGGGTTGTAGAATGATTGTAATAAAAATGAGCGTTTTGTGCATTTTTTGTGAGAATTAGGATCAGCAGTGTGGAATGACAATTTTTTATCTGGCTGGAAATCCCACTATACCGCGATCGTACTGGCTTTGCTGTGATTGTGACTATACAATCACAACATTCTTCATGTGATCGAGACCTTCTGACTTTATTGACTTACCGCAATTATGGTGGCCACCTTGCGATCATGATACCTGAGTCCCAGCTTGTACGATTTTCCAACTTTTGCACTTATCTTTTCTTTTCACTCCTTTTTATCTCATTTTACTTCTTTTTATCGCAACAATTTTCTAACCTGCAAAACATAGAAATTATTGCATTTAAATAATAAAATAGTCCCATTCGTACCTTTAGAGCGTAGTAGTGTGCGTTAATTCAAATATCGATGAGTGGAAAATTCATCACTCATCAATAGCCCCAACTTAAATATTTGTTTGTCCTCAAGCAACACTACCTTTTTACCATGAGACAATGTTCTTTTATACTAAAATATCTCCTTAAAAATTGGCAAGACGATTTTCACCACACCCCTCAACATTACACACAATTTTTAAGGGTGCAAAAGACTTCAAAGAGAAATCATGCAACAATCACTAATACTCAAGAAATGACTCCTCTTTGACCTCAACTACATTTTACTCCTTTTGCCTTATATTTCGGGAGATGACCGATTTTCCCATCTCAACTTGCTTACATGCCACCTCATAAGAAAGAAAATTCCACACTCCAAGCTATTAAATCTACAACAAGGAATTTAAGTACGAAACACTCTCTCAAGAACTCGTGATGTTAACAGATACAACTCCATAGGCTTGCCCCTATTTTCAATCACCACTATAATTAATGCACTTGGTTGGAGATCTCAAAGGGCTTTTTGAGCTTGTAATATAGGTTCAGGGTAGGGTAGGATAGTATTTTGGAATGAAGTGACTATACCCTCCTTGAATATCTACATTATATTTTTCATACAATTTTTTTACAATGGGCCACTTCTTTTGTTTTCACTCTTTAAATTTGTGCCTACTTTTACTACCTTAATTCACCCATCTTTTTGAAATCATTATCGTTTTACCTCTTTCCCTTGTATATTTCATGTTTTTCTTTCCTTTCTTGGGTCCTTTCTATTTTCTATTAATTTGTTCTCAAGATTTAGATCTTAGGTACTAACTTACATTTTTGTGGCCCACAGTTACCTCTTCCAATCTTCACCACCCCAACTTAGGATTTTATCCTCAATTTGTATTTTTATGTCCAAGGAGGATAGGGTCCAAAAGAGGGATAAGAATTAAAGGCTGACGACTTGCAATGTGTTTGCCAAAAAAGGTATAAAGGCTCAAAATGGGTGACTAGGGATAACATCTATGCAAGGGTAAGATTTTTAGGCTAAAGTTGACTTCCAACGTCCCAAAGATGGCCTAAGGTCATCTCCCCAACCAAGAACAAACACAATTAATCTTGAGAGCCTAATGGGGAAAGTTCTATATGGTACAAGTATACATGAGATTTAGACAAATAAGTTCACCATACATGGTATGTAAATTTTCCAAGGAGACTCAATTGCCCCTCCCGCTAGAGACAAAAATGGAATATCTACAAATTTTTACAAGCCAAAAATTTGCAGTCACAAAATGATAAAAAGAATTGTTACAATGTCGCTCACATCCATTCCCTTGATTTTTGAAAAATTTTGGACGGAGAGGGGTGTGTGCTTTGTATTTGCACCATACAAAATTTGCTTACCATGGCAACAACCCAAGCCTTGGTCACATATTTTGGGCTCATATGGGCAAACCAACCATATGGCTACTCATACTTTGCCGATAGTATGCGTATAATCCCAAATCCACATTGTCACAGGTACTCAGACTTTCCTTGCATTTTGTGATCTGGATGCTACGAGTACTAAGACTTCTCCTACATCCATGGATCAAAATGAAATCACGTCGCTTTTCCCTTAAGAATGTCTTCAATCAATCTATCATAGGGAAAGACTCGTCCAATATCATTATTAAGAGAATTAGAAAACTAAATAATGAAAATAATAAATTCACAAAATTTCCATGCTTTGAGTGAACTAAGCTCGAGTATTACAAATTATGAATACACACAAGGCTAGGGCCGCACCCCTAAATATTAGACTTGTAGTGACCTTACTACATTACACAAAAACATAAAGAGGCTTAAAGAGATCCCTGAAACCAAAGTTATAACCAAGGAGAAGGCTGTAAAAGTTGTTTCGATCATGGAATATTTAATTCGATCGCTATCCTCAGGCCACAATCACAGTACCTGAGGTGCTTTGCTCCCCTATTTTTCCCTATTTTCTACAGGGCTGCCACGCTTCTCCAACTTTGTTTTTTCCTATTTTTGGCTTCCAATTTTACCCCAAGCACCTATAAAACATCAAAATTATGTAACTTATTCAAAATCATATGGAGCAAATATAAATGATGGTTTGTCTCCCATCAATCGCTTGATTTAACATCATAGTATAATTCCTCTTTTTCTAATCATTTACATCTCTACTTAGAGGATTTGAATTTCCTACCTATTTTTTTATCAATACATTATTGAAGTGCATTGGGCAAATGCAAAGGCTCGAAGAAACATGTTCTATCATGCCACTCTGAGGACCTGGACCTTTCAACCTACTTTACATCAAGTTTTTGAGCAAGCTCATTGGGTATTGGTAGGAACATCAATAGGCTACTAGTTGAACTTTGAGTGTTGTACTCCTTGACCTTCAAGTGTAGGGCACCCATATGCTTTTTTGGAATATCATACTCCAAAATGTAGTGGTGGTTATCCTTCTCCCCATGATCCTTTATTTTCTTAGGTGGATGGACTTTCATTACATCCTCTAAGTATAATGTTACGATATGGTTTGAATAAGGTCTATCCCTTAGTTCTGGAGTTGCATCCTCATTAGAAACTTTGCTCTGAAATGGACTAGAGTCATCATAAGAGATTGGCTTGGCTTATTCCTTTTACTTTAGCAGCATTTCCTTGACTTCGACACCTTCTCTCATTGTTGGTTTAGTTGGTTAGGAAATCATTGAGGATTCATCAACATAAAGCTTATTTTAAAGAGTGGACATATCTTTTGTATTTGAGAGGTTATCCTTCACACCCACTTCTTCTATCCTTGTGATTTCCTTATTATATGCCCCCATGGATTGATGCATGAGATATATATTATCCCCTGTTGATTCCACTCGATACAAGATAAGTTGAAGAATTACTTCAATACCACTATTCCCGGTTATTCATTCTTCCTTTTTTTTATTATAAGACCTATCAAAATCAAAAAAAGAACTAGCAATTAGCATAGCAAAATGGTGGTTAGGGGCATTTAGACAATCACTCCAATGTCCATCTCGACCACCACATAAGGAACAATAATACATCCAAGAGATTTGAGATGGTTCACATGTCTCTTTCTGGGGGGCATATCCATAATTTTTTTAAAAGTGGGGTCCACTACAATATGGACATGGATTATCAAGATAAGATTTCCAACCACCTAACCCATATTCTTTCCAAGATACCACAATAACAAATAATGAAAACTAAGAATTTACCTAACACAAGAAAAAAAAGAAAAATAACAAACAAATATTGACAAGTTTGAACCAAAGAAAGTAAGATAAAACTTCAAATATCAATGAAAAGCTCTACGAGTCCTCTTTCCAATGAAATTGGTTTCATCTAATTTATCATTCGGAGCAAAACTTTATGGTCGATCTACTTTATCATACCAAAAGTGAATTTTTGGGTCAAATTCAAATGCTCATAAATTCTTGTACACAATGATCTGGGTGAGATACTATATATAAATGGAAAGATATAAGATCCCTCTTTCAAATAAAATTGGTTTCATTCAATATTGATATCAGAGTAAAACGTTATGGTTGATCTACTTCAGACTATCAAAACAGTCCACCAAAGGATAGATTCGAGAATGTTTTGATTTTCACGGGCATTGAGGTCATTCACCCTCTCCCAAAATCCATCCAAACCCTATATTAAAGCCTATTAGAAGCATTATATGTTATATTTCATCAAATTCCCTTAAAAAGAAAACTCTAAGCTCCTACATCAAATTTCAAGAACCTCCAAAGTTCACCATTAATTCTACAAATTTATTCAATATTCCAAGTTCGTAGTTCAAGAACTCCAAGAACCATCATTCAAAGACAAGATTAACATCTCAAAAATGAGTATCGATCTAAAGTTCATCATTCAAGGAATGTAGGGTTTTTCAAGAAGAACTCTCTTTCATTCTTGTGCCCAAAAGTAATTTTCTTTACAAAGGCATGATTTTTATTTGATTTTTACGAATTTGAAGCATGAACCCATATCTTATGATGATTATTATGAAATCTTGATGTTTATGATTTTGAAATATGAATTTACATGTGTGGAGATATAAAGCATGAATCTTGAATGATATTTATCATGATTTTGATATTTGCATCGTGAATCCCCTTTGGAAATCATTTTTTTTAGAAAGTGGGTGTTATAAGTACGTTGATGTTGAATATTTGAGATATTTAGAGTGATTTGACCTTTTGATCATAATGGAGTTGTTTTTAACTTGAGTGTGAAAGAAATCCACAACGTGGTTGATTTTGATAGATAGGAAGTGTTATGGCTCCCGATGTATATTTATGTATTACTGAAATTGTTTTATCATAGATTGTCTTTGAAATAATCTAAGCTAAGTCCGGGAGAAATCTTTAGCACCGAGTGGGAGGTATAAAGCGACCTTACTACCCTAGAACTACGTCCCCCCGTAGGAGTAAGCTTGAGGCTGATGTATATAGTGATCACTAGTTTGTATGGATTTGATATAGATAGTCCTACTCCGATGGCAAGGATAGGATGGGTCTCCCCAATGTGGGTTGTAAATTGGACTCCATTTAGCTCACATGGTTTATGTCAGTTATAGGATCTCCCAGTGTGTGTGTATTTCCTTGTGTCTATGGTGAATGGTGAAGTGATTTGAAAGTGGAATTGTGAAAGTTATTCCTTCGAAAGATTTAAATGATATTTACATATGAGAATTGATATTCTTGATGAACTGAAAATGATTGACAAATTATATGATGACTCACATGTGTTATTATACTTATTTCATCCTCTCATGATTATGATGATTTTTTTTGGGCTATGTAAGTCTTTCATACATCCTGCATATTTCTTATAAATATTTATGATGATGATATTTATAAAATTGCATACACCCCCATATACTTGGTTCCTTTCCATGTTACTGACCTACATCTTCGGATGTGGGCTATATTTTCTCAGAATATAGGTTGACGTGCTCATTTCCAGGTTCGACATTAATTCTTCAGGCATACTGTTCTACATCCTCTATTGTGGTAAGTCCTCATGTTCTGAGGATGTGATGTCTGATGTTGGTTTCACGAAATTGTTTATATTTGATAACTCAGTATGAGTCAGTTGGGGCATGTCTCAATGGCTTGCTGGTTTTATTGATTTTCTTAGAGGCTTGTCAGACTAGTATAGATGTTAGGAGTTGACTAATAAGTCGTATTTTGTTATCTTTCTGAATTTTTTTTCTTGGATGATGATTACTCTGTTAATATTTGAGGGTTATTTATAGAAACCCCATTAATTTGTGTTGAACTGAATAAAAATGGCTTAAAGGGTTAGCTTGGGGCTACTCGTAGCCTTAAGCATCATGTGACGCTCAGGGACCAATTTTTGGCACTTTACAAACTTGGTATCAGAGCCTAAGGTTTTAAGGTGTCCTAGGGAGTCTAATAAGCCGCGTTAAGTAGATTCTTAATCATCGGTGTGTAGTGCGCCAAATCTATGAGCAAGAGGCTACAAGACATTTTAGGAAAAAGTATGATTCTTTCTTTCAACAGTTTATCGTGCTTAAAGTGTCTCTCTCTTCTATTGATTCATGCTCTCCTCTTTCAAAAATATGCCTCCATATTGAGCGAGAAGAAATAATGATGGTCAGCAACCTCAACCTGTTGACCCATTGAATGAAAATGTGTCTCATACTAAATTTTAGGTAGCCTTTCAGGTGTTGGCCCAAGTTGTTACTACAAATGTTCAGGCAAACCTAACCCCTGCTCCACAACAGCAGGGAGGTGATTCAGCTACTTCTAAGATCCATGACTTCATGCGAATGAATCCACCTGAATTCTATAGGTCCAAGTCAAATGAGGATCGATGGTTGTTTTTAGAGTAGGTACGGAAGATTACTCAGGTGATCCATATATCTGAGGAACATAGTATGGAGTTGGATGTGTATAGGTTGAAAGACCTTGCTTATGACTGGGTTATTTCTTGGAGGAAAGGTAGACGTGAGGGAGCTGTCCCTATAACTTAGCAAGAGTTCCAGGATGTATTCCTGGATAAGCTTTGCCCTTTGGAGATGAGGGAGGTGAAGGTGGAAGAGTTTATGAACCTGTGGCAGGGCTTTATGACTGTTAGGGAGTACTGTTAAAAGTTGAATCAGTTAGCCAAGTATGCTCCTGACTTAATGACTGATAATCGGGCTAGTATGAGTAAGTTTGTGACTGGAGTGTCTAGTTATGTGTTTAAGGAGTGTAGGTCTACTATGCTGAATAGTAAGATGAATATTTCTAGGCTGATGACTCATGCCTAATAGATTACGGCAGATAAGATTAAGAAGAGAGATAGAATGAAAGGGAATAAGAGAGCTAAGTCTGAGCAGCACGCAAAGTGTCAGACTAGATCGTAGGGATGGAGTCGTCATCAGTATCAGGATTGTTCGTCTATGCCAGCACCATCATTTTACTAGTGCTCCCGTGCCTAGAGGTAGGCAAGAGCAAGGTAGCAGGTCATATGCATCTTGGTCCCAGTACAGTGCTGGTAGTAAGACAAATTGTCCCCTATGTCCTAAGTGTGGTAGGGCTCATTTGGGTGAGTGTTGGGGTTAGATGAGGGGTTATTTTCGGTATGGTGACATGGGTCAAAAAGTTAAAGATTGTCCACAGGATGGACAAGGGCGCCGTGACTATTGCCCTCAGACCCAGACTCAGAATGTTAGTGCTTCAGTTCCAGTGACTCGCCCAGCCCCAGCTTAGGGCGCCTCTTCTAGCAATGCTGGCGGGTAGCGCCAGAATAGATTTTAAGCTTTACCGTCCTACCAGGAATAGAAGGACTCTCCCGATGTTGTTACTGGTATGGTTCGTATATTACAGTTTGATGTGTATGCTTTGTTGGATCCTGGATCCAGTTTCTCATATATTACACCTTTGATTGCTGTGAATTTTGAAATGAGTCCTGAGATTATTCCTAAGCCTATCCTAGTTTCTACCCCAGTGGGTGATTCGATTGTTGCCCAAAAAGTGTATAAAAAGTGTCTTATTACCGTTCTTTATAGAGTCTTGTTGGCTGATTTGATTGAGTTAAACATGGTAGATTTTGATATGATTCTGGGTATGGACTGGCTGTATTCTTCTTATGCCTCTATTGATTGTCAGACCCGAGTGGTCAAGTTTCAGTTTTTGGGTGTATTCGTATTTGAGTGGTCTGGGAATTCTGTGTCACCCAAGAGTCATTTTATCTCTTACCTCAAAGCTAAAAAGCTTATTTCCAAGGGGTGTATTTACCATTTGGTTAGAGTCAAAGACACTAAGTCTGAGACTCCAACACTCCAGTCTATTAACGTCGTCAATGAGTTTTCTGATGTCCTTTTGGATGATCTCCCAGGGATACATCTTGATAGAGAAATAGAGTTCGGGATTAATCTTTCTCCTGATACTCAGCCTATTTCTATTCCTCTTTACCGTATGGCCACTGTAGAACTTAAGGAGTTGAAAGAGCAACTCAAAGATCTACTAGATAAGGGTTTCATAAGGCCTAGTGTTTCTCCTTGGGGTGCTCCTTTGTTGTTTGTGAGAAAGAAAGATGGCTCTTTGCGTATGTGCAATGATTACCGCCAACTGAATAAAGTCACCGTAAAAAATAATTAACCCCTTCCAAGAATAGATGATTTGTTTAACCAATTGCAAGGTGCAAGTTATTTCTCAAAGATAGACCTTTGTTCTAGCTATCTTCAACCAAAGTTAGGGAGTGTGATATCCCAAAAACCACTTTCGGAACTCGTTATGGCCATTTTGTGTTTCTAGTTATGTCTTTCGGGTTAACTAATTCCCCAACAGCTTTCATGGACCTCATGAATCGAGTGTTCAGACCATATCTGGATATATTTATCATAGTGCTCATCAATGATATACTGGTGTACTCCCGTAGTGAGGATGAATATTTGATCATCTTCGAACTGTCTTGCAAACCCTTAGAGATCACAAGTTATTTGCCAAGTTCAGTAAGTGTGAGTTTTGGCTAAGGTCAGTTGCTTTTCTGGGTCATATCATTTCTTCCGAGGGAATTAGAGTTGATCCCCAAAAGACCGAAGCTGTTAGAAATTGGCCTAGACATATTTCTCCGACTGATATCTGAAGTTTCTTGGGTTTAGCTAGCTATTAACGCCATTTTGTTGAGGGTTTCTCCTCTATAACGTCTCCTATAACTCGGTTGACCCAAAATAAAGTGAAGTTCTTATGGTCCAAATCTTGTGAGAAGAGTTTTTAGGAGTTGAAGACTCGACTTGCTTCAGCCCCTATTTTTACTTTGCCTGATGGCGTTGATGGTTTTGTGGTGTACTATGATGCTTCGAGTGTTGGGTTGGGTTACATATTGATGCAGAAGGGTAAGGTGATAGCTTATGCTTCTAGACAATTGAAACCTTATGAGAAAAATTACCCCACCCATGACCTTGAGTTGGCTGCTGTTGTGTTTGCTTTGAAAATCTGGAGACACTATTTGTATGGTGTCCATGTTGATGTTTTCACTGATCATAAGAGTCTGCAGTATTTGTTTACCTAGAGAGAATTGAATCTTAGGTAGAGACGATGGTTAGAATTGTTAAAGGACTATGATATGAGTGTGTTGTACCATCCAGGCAAGGCCAATATTGTGGCGGATGCCCTAAGTAGAGTGTCCATGGGTAGTGTTTCGCATGTGGTAGAAGGTAAGAAAGATTTGGCTCGTGATGTACATCGTTTGTCTAGATTGGGGGTTAGGTTGTTTGACTCTGCTGAAGGTAGTATATGGGTTCAGAGTAGTTCTGAATCCTCCTTGGTTTTGGAAGTAAAGGAAAAGCAATACTTAGATGCTAGTTTGGTCAGACTAGAGGAGTCAGTCAAGGACCAAAAGGTAGAGGTTTTCTCCCAAGGGGGAGATGGTGTGTTGAGATTGCAGGGTAGATTGTGTATCCCGAATGTTGATGATGTGAGATAGAGGATTATGGCTGAAGCACATGGGGCACGATATTCTATTCATCTTGGTGCCACCAAGATGTACCGAGACTTTCGGGAAATCTATTGGTCGAGTGGCATGAAAAATGATATAGCAGTGGTTGTAGCTAAGTGTGCAACATGTCAACAGGTTAAGGTTGAACACCAAAGACTTGGTGGTATGATGCAAGCTTTTAGTATTCCCACCAGGAAGTGGGAAGAGATAAAAATTGTCTTCGTGATTGGTTTACCTCCTTCGCGACGCAATCATAATTCCATTTGGGTTGTGGTTGACTAAGTCTGCACATTTCTTGCCAGTTCATACTTCATATACTGCTGAGGATTACGCTAGATTGTATATTCGAGAGCTAGTCAGACTACATGGAGTTCCCTTGCCTATCATTTTGGATAGGGGTGCTCAATTCACTTCGCAATTCTGGAAAGCTTTTCAGAAGGGTCTTGGTACCCAAGTGCTTTTGAGTTCTGCTTTTCATCCACAAACCGATGGTCAGGCTGAGTGGACCATCCAGACCTTAGAGGATATATTGAGAGCTTTTACACTTGTATTTAAGGGAAGTTGGGATGATCACTTACCGTTGATAGAGTTTACTTACAATAACAGTTTCCACTCTAGTATTGGCATGGCTCCGTTTGAAGCCTTATATGGGAGGAAGTGTAGATCACCCATAGGTTGGTTCGAGGTGGGTGAAGCGACTGTGAGTGGTCCTGATTTGGTACTTGAGGCTATGGAAAAATTTAAGTTGATTAGGGAAAGGTTGAAAACTGCACAGAGTCGTCAGAAGTCATATGCGGATGTTAGAAGGAGTGACCTTGAGTTTGAAGTGGATGACCTAGTGTATCTGAAAAATTTCACCAATGAGACGGGTGAAGAGATTCGTAAAGAAGGGGAAGCTTAGTCCCCGTTATGTTGGTCCTTACAAAATTCTTAGACGTGTTGGTAAGGTAGCTTATGACGTCGAGTTTCCTTCCGAGTTGTCCTCTATTCATCAAATATTCCTTGTCTCCATGCTTAGAAAGAATATTAGTGATGCTGTGGTAGTGGATTCCTCTGTGAGTGCTGACATTCAAGAAAATCTTTCTTTTGATGAGATTCCTGTTGAGATTCTTGATTTTAGTGTCCGAAGACTAAGGAACAAAGAAGTTCCCTTGGTCAAGGTGTTGTGGTGAAACCAATCTGTTGAGGGTGCAACTTGGGAAGTCGAGACGAATATGCGATCCAAGTACCCACACTGATTTTTTGCGAACTCCGATCAATCCGAAGGTACCGTTCTTTCCTAAATCATGCACTTTTGATAAAAGTTGCAGCAGTTCAGCTGTCATTTATTCTGTGTTCAGCTATAGTTTCTTGAATTTATACATTCTATGTTGAATTAGGAGTGAGAAACGATGTGGTGATGAGTCTAACGAATGGTTTCAGCTGTATGCTCTATTCCCTATCTAATCTTGGCATGTCTAGCGTCATTCGAGGATGAATGTTTCCAAGGGGGAGATGATGTAATACCTCGGGAAATTTTTCGTTAAAATTTTGTGCGTAAACGTGTTGTGTTCTATCTTCTAGAGTGAATTATAAATTTTCGATGGGGAATTTCTTTTTTTATGACCCACCATTGCGTAGAGTATCGAATAATATTTCTAACGATATGTGGATCATCCAAAACGGACACCCGAGCGACTAGTTATGAACATTCCGATCGAACCGTAAATGGTAGTGAACAGTAAAACGTGCAAGAAAAAGTACTGAGGCCTGGCGTATTTTTGCTCCAAATTTAAATGATCATAACTCCTTGTACATAAAGATCTGGGTGATGTACTATACATCAACGGAAAGCTCTGTGATTTCTCTTTCCAATCAAATTGGTTTCATCCAATTTGTCTATCGGAGAAAAAGTTATGGTCGATCTACATCAGCCTATCAAAAGTGAATTTTTGGGTCAATTTCAGACAATCATAACTCCTCGTACACAATGATCTGGGTGGGATACTATATGTCAACGGAAAGATATGAGAGTCCTCTTTCTAATGAAATTAGTTTCATCCAATTTGGATATAGAAGTAACATGTTATGGTTGATCTACTTCAGACTATCAAAACAGTCCACCAAAGGATAGATTCGAGAATTTTTTGATTTTAAGGGGCATTTTCGTCATTCACCCTCACCCAAAATCGGTTCAAACCCTATATTAAAGCCTATTAGAAGCATTATGTGTTATATTTCATCAAATTCCCTCAAAAAGAAAACCCTAAGCTCCTACATCCATCTTCAAGAACCTCTAAAGTTCACAATTAATTCTGCAAATTTATTCAAGATTTCAAGTTCCTAGTTCTAGAACTCCAAGAACCACTATTCAAAGGCACAATTAACATCTCAAAAATGAGTATCGATCTAAAGTTCATTATTTAAGGTATGTGGGATATTTCAACAAGAACTCTCTTTCGTTCCTGTGCCCAAAAGTAATTTTCTTTACAAGGGCATCATTTTTATTTGATTTTTATGAATTTGAAACATGAACCCATATCTTATGATGATTATTATGAAATCTTGATGTTTATGATTTTGAAGATGAATTTACATGTGTGGAGATATAAAACATGAATCTTGAACGATATTTATCATGATTTTGATATTTGGATCGTGAATCCCCATTGAAAATTATATTTTTTTGAGAAAGTGTGTTATAAGCATGTTGATGTTGAATATTTGAGATATTTTGAATGATTTGACCTTTTCATCTTAATGGAGTTGTTTTAAACTTGAGTGTGAAAGAAATCCACAACATGGTTGATTTTGATAGAAGGGAAGCATGATGGCTCCCGATGTATATTTATATATTACTAAAATTGTTTTGTTGTGGATTGTCTTTGAAATGATCTGAGCTAAGTCTGGGAGAAATCTTTAGCACCGAGTGGGAGGTATAAAGCGACCTTACTACCCTAGAATTACGTCCCCCCGTAGGAGTAAGCCTGAGGCTGATGTATATAGTAATCACTAGTTTATTTTGTATTTGATATCGATTCTCCTACTCCGATGGAAAGGATAAGACGGATCTCCCCAATGTGGGTTGTACGTTGGACTTCATGTAGCTCACATGGTTTATGTCTGTTATAGGATCTCCCAGTGTAAGTGTGTTTCGTTGTGTCTATGGTGAATGGTGAAGTGATTTGAAAGTGGAATTGTGAAAGTTATTCTTTCGAAAGATTTAAATGATATTTACATCATAAGAATTGATATTCTTGATGAACTGAAAGTGATTGACAAAATATATGATGACTCACTTATGTTATTGTACTTATTTCATCCTCTCATGATTATGATGACTTTCTTCGGGCTATATGAGTCTTTCATACATCCTGCATATTTCTTATAAATATTTATGATGACGATTTTTATAAAACTACATACACCCCCATATACTTGGTTCCTTTCCATGGTACTGACCTACATCTTCGGATGTGGGCTGTATTTTCTCAGAATATAGGTTCAGGTTCTCAGTTCCAGGTTCGATAGTGATTCATCGGGCACGTTGTTCTACATCCTCTGTTGTGGTGAGTGCTTATGTTTCGAGAACGTGATGTCTGATGTTGGTTTCACGGAATTCTTTACATTTTATAATTGATTATGAGTCAGTTGGGGCATGTCTTAATGTCTCGCTTGTTTTATTTATTTTCTTAGAGGCTTCTCAGACTAGTATAGATGTTGGGAGTTGACTAATAAGTCGTATTTTGTTATCTTTCTAAAATTATTTTATTCTTGGATGATGATTACTCTATTGATATTTGAGGGTTATACATGAAACCCCATTGATTCGTACTGAACTGAATGAAAATGGCTCAAAGGATTAGGATGGGGCTACTCGTAGCCTCAAGAATCGTGTGATGCTCCGGAACCCATTTTCGAGGCGTTACAATCACACCCTAAACTGACAGGTAAGTTTCCATCCTTAGGTTCAATCAGTGCTAACTTCTACTCCAATCTGAAGAGACTGATGTGATTTAAATGACGGTACATGGACTGAGTAACTGATTTCTGTTGACTGATGGATTAGTTCTATTGTTTGAGAATTAACTGAGATCATGAGATTTCCGAGGTTTCCTGAGTCACATGCCCGACTGAGCTCTATAGCTCATGGATTGACTAACATTATCGTGATAACATGACATGGCTCTAGGTACAGAACTATATTTTTTGGGTACAAGTACCTCCAGGACTCAATGGAAGGAAATTGACACACATGATTGACTTGATCGTAAGAGTAGAGTCCACAATTTACCATATCATGAGCAGGTGATTTCACACTAAGCATAGTTCTGAACATCTTATACATAGAACGAAAATTCATACAACATGTATATACTTGTATAGCTTCGATAACATGGTCAATCCATATCACAACAACAATTCATATCAGTCACATGGAATTCATGGAAAATCGTAAAGCATAGAGCATGGACTTGTCATTTAAGTTCTATTAAATCATGGGACATGAATTCTATTATCTAGGCATATTATCAAACATATTGCATCATTCTTTTAGCCTAAAGGTGTTCATGAATTTCACCATAGTAAACCACATAAAGATCATGGGTTTCAACTAACAAACACATATACTTCATGAAAACACGTTTAGATATTATCTTGAAACTGAACCAACAATCATCAACATTTACATGCTCATATCATAACAAGACAATCACAAAATAATATTTAAAACATGGTTCTTTAGTTCTATGAATGAAATGGATCCATAGATAAACACTACGCATACCTGATTCAAGGTTCTTGATGTTTTTTTTTTAACTTGAAGGATTTGAAATCCTTTGATTTTTGAAGAACATTGGGTCTTGTTCTTGTTGATTAAAGTTAGAGAGAAACCCTAGTTTTTGTTAGTGAAATAATAATGATCAAAATGGCTGAATTTGTACTCATCTGGGTATATATATGCTAGTATTAAGTGACCAAAATACCTCTGTTAAAACGGCCTGCAAATAAACTGAATGTGGCATGTGATGACCCGAATGATGGTCCATCAGAAACTTGATGATCTGTCATTTCGACCGCCATACGTGGACCAGAAATGGGGTTCACTGGATAAGAGTTGACGGCCCAGATGACGGTCCACCAAAAATTTAATGGTCCTTCAACTCGTCCATCAATCCTTATCCAGAACGTGGCCCTACTGCCTTGGTTGTGATAATCAAAGTGGTCGTCCGTCACTTGTTTGGCAGTCTATCAACATGGACGTCGCACTTGGGCATTTCGGTCAGTTCTAAGTAAAACATCCATAACTTCCTCATCTAGTGTCGGATTTGGACAAAATTTGTATCATTAGAAAGCTAACTCAATTTCCCCACATGATAGAAAGTAGAAATCTCATAATTACCACGGGTACAAAAATAGATTAGTATTGCAAAGCAAGTACTAGCAAAAGTAAATTAGGTGTATGGAAATGATGGAAAGCTTTCCATATGAAAAAAGGGTTGGGCAATAGGGTCGAAAGGGAAGGTAAAAGTTGATGTTTTTGACAAATTTGTGAGAAGTTATGGGACTTAAGGAGCAGAAAATAATTTTATGGAAGATGTTATGAACACAAAGAGGTTTGCCACTAAATATGTCACAACCCAAAGTAGGTCTTATCCGTGATGGGTATCTCAAGTCCCACATGGATTGGAGATCACTCCTACAACTAACCAATCCAAACACAACATACCCCAAATTTAGATGAATTCCAAACATATAACAAGATAGCATGCAATGGCTTAAGAAAATTATAATGCATGTCCATAATCAAACACTGATGATCGACCAAACTACTGACCGATAGTGCCCAATAACCATAGTAGTCCAATCTAAGCCTTCTAATAAAAACCAAAACTGAATAAAAATAATTTGTTTGGACATGCCCCTAACTATAGCAAAAATAAGTTTGAACAGTCTAAGAAGTAAAAGAACAAAACATGAAATGTTGACTTTCGATGTATGAAAGCTGACCACTTCAATGTCAACTCATGATCTGAACTAGGGTCCTAAAAACTGAGCAGGAGGTGTAAAAGAATGACAAATTCCTGCATCATGTGGGGATATTGCATCCAAAAATGGTTAGCGAGGTGAACGCTAACATGTACCTCAGGGATAGGGATAACATAATGTAATCATCAACAATTTGTTATCCTTGTAACTCTGACATCCGCATTGGCAAATGCGGTTTCAAGTGTCGGTACTTGGATCTTCACTTTCACGACTCATCCACATAACCTTTATTATATCATAATTGAAAATAGTATCACATATTCATATTTATTGAACCATATTCCATATTAAGGCATACATTGTTGGTATCGTCATACCAACTACACTTGCAATTTAATAACATCATGCCCAAATAATTTCTATTAACTAAGGGAGAACAACTCCCTTTGTTCGTTAATAAAAGCTGGGGGAACAATGACTTCCTTTATTCATTAAATCAGACCATTATGTTTCAGGTACCTCTTTATATCATGCAATACTTCAAGACTAATTCAGTTTCATAAATCCCGGCACTTCCCATAATTATGAACCAATTTCACATCATGGGGTTGGAGTCATAACCATTTAAGAAGTCACAAGTTTGGGAAATTTACATTTTCCTAGTTCATTTACCATACCCAAGCACCCACAAGTTCAATACCATAATTAAAGCATGAATAATCATATGTAAACCTTGGAAAAATATTGTTCAACAATAAGCATTGAAAACCCCCATCCCTTGTTTCAAACCGACATAAACATCTTTTGAAGAGTACTTTAAAACACATGATTTTACAAAATTAACAACGAGTGAAGAGTAAAATGCCTTAAACAGCAAACATTCCTGAGAGAATTCAACCTTTGAGCCCTTAGATTACAGACTTGATGTAACCTTAGCATGGCTTGTTGGAGGGAACTTAGAGATGCTTTGGATTGTTTGAGATGTTACTTTGATTAGATTCTGAGTGTTAATGACACCCTAAAAGGGTTATAAGTCATAGGTTTCAATTTGGATAAGAAGGGAACTATCAAGAACGCCTTTTAACTTTAAAGCTTAAAAAGTGCCACCATTGACTACAGATCAACCACTGCCTCGTCGCCACTCCTTATGACTCGTCAGCATCACTCATACCCAAGGAAGTACTACGAAGGCACCCTACACTGCCAACCTTACAACTCAACCACAAGAATCATAATGGCACCCCACGACTCGTAGGATTCATTCATAATCAACACAAAACCCAAATTGGAGCTTGCACTAGTTACCATGTGATTACACCTAACGACTCATAACATGTCCTTACTTCTATGAGTGAGCCACTCATACTAAGAGAAATTATGCCACAAACTTACATGATTTGGTTAAGACTCATCCCAATGACTAGTCATGATCCATTATGAACAGTACCCTCATGTTTTACCTAGGACAGTAACTTAAACAAAACTTTCTAGGGTCACATAACCTAACAAGACACCCTATGACTCAAAGAGAAAGTCGTAGCCAAGGAAGGGAGCTCAAAACATAGAAAGAATGAAGGACCAAAATCCTGGGGCATTACATGCTCTTCCCTAAGGATCATTCGCTTTCAAATGACATAATGAGGTATTTTCTAGCACTATTAGACCCCAAATATCAATACTCTTACCTATAAGATAGGAAACAAAGCTACCAAGAAATTTATAATCTTTTTTTAATAAAGAAAGAAAAATAAAATGGTAAGGAAAGACACATATCTTAAGCACGATTGGCTGAATCGGGAAACAAAAATGGTTACTTGAACTTCATAACCTCTTCCGCTTCCCTAGTAGCTTCCTTAACCTGTAGGTTTTTCCATAGATCCTTCACTGAAGTCATGTCCTTACTCCATAACCAACGGACTTGCCAATCCAAAATTTCCATCAAAACTTGCTCGTAGGACAATGAATGATAAATATCCAGCTTTTCGAAAGGGACAACCATCGAAGTATAACGTACACACTTTCTTAACATTGACACATGAAACACCAGTTGAACAAAGACCAAATCAGATGGCTACTCCAATTTGTAAGCAACATTACCATCCTTCTTCAAAACCAAGTACGTACCAATATAACAAGGCTAAGCTTCTCTTTCTTCAAAAACCACATCACTCCCTTCATAGGAGACACCTTTAGGAAAACATAATCTCCTACCTTAATTACCAATTCTCTTTGCCTAATGTATGTATTTTAAGTTTCTACCGAATCACCTTTACCTTTTCCATTGGTTAATCAACCAAATGAGGGAAAAACATATCAGCCTCACCAACTTCAAACCACCCAATGGGAGATCTATATCTTGTACCATACAAGGCCTCAAAAAGAGCCATAACAATGATAGAGTAATAATTGTTGTTGTAAGAAAACCATATGAGTGACAAATGGTCAACAAAACTAAAATTGTAGTCCATTATAGAAGCCCTAAGCATATTTTCAAAAACCTGGATCGTCCTTTTCAACTGTCCATCTGTCTGTGGGTGGAAAATGGTGCTAAGGGTGACCTTAGTTCCCAAAACTTCTTTGAAATGAACTCTAAATTTGAGATGAGAACTGAGTACCCCGATCAGATATGATGGAAACTGGAGTACCATGCAACTTTATGATCTTCTCAATTAACAATTTAGCATAATCCTCATAAGAGAAATTAGTCCTCACTAGCAAGAAGTGAGAAGACATAGTCATCCTATCTAAGATGACCCAAATCAAATCAAACTATTAATGAGACCATGGAATAGTTGTACCAAAATCCATATTAACCATCTCCCATTTCTAGACTAGCAGCTCAGTATCTTCAGACTACCTACTAGACCTCGAGTGCTCTACTTTCACTTGTAGGCATACCATGCACTTAGCCACATAATTGGCCATATCCCTTTTCATATTATTCCACAAAAAAATCACCTTAAGGTAATTATACATCTTCATTGAACCAGGATGGACAGTATACCACGCCTCATGGGCCTCGACCAAAATTCTACCTCACAAATCATCAATGTTGTGAATACACAACCTCTCTTGGTACCTCAAGATATCATCCCCGCCAGTATACAAAATCAATATCTTCTACTTGCCTACATTATTCTTGATTTGCATGAATATAGGATCCATCACTTACTTATCTTTCACCTCAGCTCCAAGGGATAGTTTTTCCATATCTTTAAAAATCATGCCAACATTCTTGAAATCCAAGAGACAAACTCTGCGATTAGCCAAATGGTGAATATCCTTCACCAAATACTACTTCTTATCCACATGAGATAACCTTCCCATATACAACCTACTAAGAGCATCAACGACCATGTTAGCTTTCCCTAGACGGTAGTGAAGACTAATGTCATAATTCTTCATCAGCTCAAGCCACCTCCTCTACTAAAAATTTAGTTCTTTCCCTAGACGGTTTTAAATTTTATGCCTTGGAGGCGATTGATAATTTTGAATTGAACTGAATAAATTAATTGTCATAAGCGCCTTAGGTTTCTTTTATTTAAGCATCATGGTTTGAGAAAAAGGACTAGATTGGGAATATGAAATGAAAACTGTAATTTGAAGCTACCAACCTTCATCTAATTAACATAAGCTATAACTGTGATTGTAAATATAAGATCACAAAAGAATGGTTAGAAATACAATTCTCTATGACCGAGTAGATATAAGTGAAATTCACCCAAACCAAGGCCGGGAAATGGTTAGGTGATACATAACTTGTTAGTATTTTCATGCAAAACATCGGGATAGTTTTACAAGCATGAACAATTTTTGAATTTATTATGTCATGGGAAAGACAATCTTAGTGCTCATCTCATATTGATCATATCCCTAAATTACCCAAAAATCTTACTATTACTAATTGTTATGAAACCCCTCATTTTAAAAAAATTTCCAATGGAATCAACAAGATTTAGATAGATTTTCTGCCTATCCCTCATGGATTCGACCCCAACCTAGTTGAGTTATAGATTTGATCAGCAACTGCTTTATAATTTCTCAGAGGTGTTTGAAAACATAAGCCAATTAATAGAAAGATATTATTGAACTTTTACAAGGACTTCACATGTATAAGGCCAATCATATTGACACCTCCATTAGTACAAGCTCAAATTGGATATTGATCAACTTGGTCCTATAGTGAATGACACCATATATAAAAGAATTATTTAATATTATTGCTTGATTGAAAGCAGACCTGATATTGCTTATATCATATGAATGTGTAAAAGACTTCAATCTTTTTTAAAGAAGTCATATATAAATAGAGCTTTGAGGATTTTGAGATATCTAAAAGGAACAGGGGACCTAGTCTTGTTCCATGCATCCGGTGGAACCTTTGACTTAATTAGCTTTACTGATGTAGGTTATGTCGACTACCTAGTTGACAAAATCTTAGTATGTAATAGCTGCTTCATTTCTCTTAACATGACTAAAAATACTATGTAACACAAGAAAACCAAGAACATTGATATGAGCCATCACTATTTATGGGACTATATGGAGAAGGTGACCATCTGTATGGATTTCTATAAGACTGAAGATTAGGTGGATGATTTATTTACAAAATATCTTAATAGGGATCAATTTGAGAACTATAGGCTTAATTTAGGGATAATAAAAATGAATTGAGTTTCCTATGTTTACCTCATCTCTCTCTAAACAGATATGATTAAGGAACATATATCTTTGTGGTGTTTTTCTCATTAGGTCAAATTTAGTTTCATATCTTTTATAAGTATTCATGCATGGTAAGCATGTTGAAAAAGAAGGTATATAGGACAAGAAAAAGCCAACTATCTCTTAGAAATATTTAGGAGGGACCAGGTCTCTCCTTAGAGGTTAGTATTATAGATTTTCCTATTGAAAATACATTAAAACTTTTTAAAATTCCATGTGTTCCTTCCTAATCATCTATATTACCTTGAATTCATCAGTTCCAATTATTAATTCACCATTTCTTCCTCATTTGTACTCTGTGCTCCTTCTACTTTCAACTCCTCTATAAAGTCTCAACCATCATCCACATCTAAAAACTATTTAAGAGTAAAGTCCTTTAGTACTTTCTCCGTCAACAGAAATTCATATACACTTACAAAGCCCTTTTTTTAAACTCCTGAACAACAATAAAACATACCCAGTGTATTCCCACGTAGTGGTGTCTAGTGAGGATAGAGTTTACACAGTCCATACCATAACATCAGGTGAAATAGAGAGGCTGTTTTCGATAGACCCAGCCTTAGAATAAATAACTATATAACAAACACAATACATAAATGCATATGAACTTATATAGTACGGAAAATAAACTAACAACCTTATCCACAAGATAATACAAAAATTATAAATTTAAAACCATAAATAACACACAACAACTACAAACAAGAATCTTCAGGACCTATATCCTCTAACCTTTAAGACTTTCACGGTTTGTACCAAGTGTGAGCAACATCTATAACTGGTATGCAGGTAACTGGGCACTCTGAATAGAAGTAACTCCCATGCTATCTATGACCTTCTATACTTGGTCAATGAATTCCTAAGGGTTTTCATCAGACTTAGACATGAAGAGAGATGGAGAGTACATTTGGGTGAAGTCCCGAATCCTAGCTGTAGCTAAGTTGGCAACTAGGCTGGCCGGAACGACTGCTGGCCATTTATTTTGTGCTACAACAGTCTGAGCAAGTGTGGTGAATGTGGCTCTAAACTCAGCATAAGAAACATGTTCACCCAAAAAATCTTTGAGCTGAGGAGCTGGCTGGTTTCTTCTCTTTGAAGGCATGTTCTGAAATAAAGATAAGAATAGATTAGACTGAGAGTTTAACTGTAGATTACACTCTTTGGAACGACATGAATACTAAAAGAAGGGAAATTGTTTCCTAAAACATCTTATAGACTCTTGTACATAAATATGGCGTGCAACACATCCATGTACAAGACTCTACTAGATGCGGCCTTCAGACTTTCTAGGACACAATTGAACCTAGATCTGATACAAAGTTTGTACCACCCCAATTATCTGAACCAGAATGCTACATCGTGCTCATAATCCCGAAAGACCAAAAGCTAACCCATGATTGATATCATTACCTGTACACTGCATAATATAACATAAAAATATGAAAACATGTAATGAAAGGCCATATGGTTCAATATAAAACATAATCTAAATATTAACAATGTCTGAATAAAGTTTTATCACAATACCAAAACAAAACTGAATTACTGAAGTCTAAATCTAGTCTGAAATCCTCTAACTGTCTTAAGTAGGGAGTGGAAGGAATATGTCTCCAACTAACTCCCGACTATTGAAAGACAAACTAAAATACTGAAGTAATAAAGTAGTCATCATGTCCTTGGAGAATAAGGACTCACTGTTTACTATGACAGCTAAAATTTGCAATGCCATTGCTGTTCTGGAACTTGTGTATCTAAACCTATGGTGTAACTTAAGAGAAATAACCATAGCACAAATTCGTCAGTATGTCTAAATGTACTGAGCATACGAATGAGGTAGGATGAATGCATGAGGTTCATATGCATAAACAATACTTATATGAATAATTAGTACTAGCACGAGATTGCATAAATTAATACATAGTAACTGTGACCGTGAAAACATGGTAACTAAATCTGTACATTGATAACGTGGTTTACTAATATCAAGCAAGACTGATACTAGGGTTCTGATATGACTAATAATGTAAGTGAGTGTTTATGAAATTCCTGAGTCAGATGGAACTATCTGAGTTCCTTACTGTAACTGAGTTGCTTACTGTAATTGAGTTGATTATATCTGACAGTCCTTAAAATCTAAGGAACTATCAGAGTTCCTTTACTGAGACTGATACTTAAACTGTGGGAGGTAGTTGTTTAACCGACATGCCCTATATAGGCCAATATAGCTAAACTGGGGTCCAATCTCTGCCCTGACTTGAAGGGTGTCAACACCGCGCCACTGATAACGACAGGCTGTGCGAACCCTCTACTAGTAGGTACTTAAAATGAGAACAGTGGGAACTTTCTACTAGCAGGTTAGGCCATCTCATCTACCCTTAATTAGCTGGCATGATGTCTTAACCTACAGTGGCTACGTAGTTTTAGAAAGCAAGGTTGCTTCTAGGAATCATACCCTCTACTGGCATGTGAGTATCTATCCTTGGGTTCACACGGTACAATCTTCTACTCCCAACTAAGGAGACAGAACATGATTTGCTAACTGTATATGGACTGAGTTCACTGAATTCTGTTGACTAATGGAATACTACTAATATCTGATAACTGACTAAGATCATGAGGTTTTTGGAGTCACATAACTAACTAAAGTCTATGGAACGTGGCATGATTAAGGATATTATGAAACATGACATGGCTCTAGGTACACAACTGTATTTTTTGGCTACAAGTACCCCCAGAACTCAATAGAAGGAAACTAAGCATTTTATCAAACACCTTGCATGCACTCTTTAGGGAATTGGTTTGTTCATCAAATTAAAAATATAACACCGCCAAATTCACTGGTTTCAACCAACAAGCTCCCACAATTCATGAAGATACATCAAGATCATGTGTTGAAACTTAATTAACAACCATAAATAATGTACATGATCATATCACAATCATACAACCACAATATAATATTTAAAATATGGTTCTTGGACTGCACGGATGAAAGAAATCTGTGGATGAACGCTACGCATACCTTAGTAATTGAATCTTGAAAGAAAATTGACCTCTCTTGAATGTTCTTGGACTGGGAGTCCTTATTCCTCAATAACTTGTGGAGGCTATGATGGGGTCTTGAAGTTGATTGAGAATAAACCCTAAGTTTGCTCTTGGGAACAAAGAGGGTTAAGAGCTTTTGAAACTTAATTCCAATAGCTAAGTACTTGGTTTTGGTGTTTTATTTTGTGGGGTAGGGTTTAGGGTGAGGGAAAAATACCAAAATACCCCTATCAAATTACCTCCCAGTTTTTGAAATTATCAGCTGATGACATAGGCTAATAAGCCGTCAGATCTGTGATAGCTCGTCAGCCCAAGTCATCACCTGGGAGTTGGAATTTTCGACATTATACCTAAGTCTGGCAAAAATGCTGATATGTCAACAGAAATATGATAGGTTATTAGAAATGTCATCTGAATTGTGATAAGTCGTTAGAAATGTCCTCAGTCAGTTATTAGGCTGACATGCTGGAGTAAAATGGGCATAACTTTTTGTCTGATAACGGATTTAGGCGAAATTGGAATCATTGGAAAGACAATTCATTTATCTATCTGTTGGTCGGTTATGTGATCAAAAATACATAGCATAACTATATATATACTCTTTTAAAGTTTAATATGGAAATATTCTTTCCAAGAATTCAATCAGTAAGGAATGTTTTGAGCGGTCTAATAGCTAGGACGTATTTGAGACCATAATACACATCAACCTTGATCATAAAACTACCAAATCACAAGATATTATTTCTCATGAGCTTTAAAGATGGTTCCACTATCAGTTTGGAATATCGGAGTATTATAATATCTCCCTCTTGGGAATATTTGTCCTCGAATGTCGCTTGTTAGGCTAAGAGTACTGATCGTCTGAGTTTACTAGAGAGACGATAGCATCTAAAACATGACTATGTGACTGGAACTACTGTTATTCTGAGTTCTTATTCTGAACATGCATATCTAATGCATGGATACTTGACTGAGTTGCTCTCATGCACGCATGACTGAATACAATGATAAACTGAATTTTTTTATGGAACATACATATCAAATTCATGAATATTTGAATGAACTGACTACTGAAAGCATGACTAGTTCTGCAATGATACTATATACCAAATTTATAATGGGAATATGAGCATGAAGCTGAGTACCAAATTTGTAATCAATACTGATCATGAAACTGAATAAGTTTAAAGAGAACTGTTACATTGAGCTTGATCTGAATTAGCGGAGAAGAGGTGAGGATACTTGGTACACACATCTGCTTCTTATTTCCAAGTAGCTCACTTAACAGATTGGTTGCGCCAAAGAAATTTTACTAAAGGGACTTCTTTGTTCCTTACTCTACTAGTCTGATAGTCTAGAATTTCGACTAGAATTTCCTCATAGGAAAGACTGTTCTAAACATCAATGCTCTGATTAGGGACTATGATTGATGGTTCACATACGCACTTCTTGAGCAAGGATACATGAAAGGTTGGATGAACAAAGGCAAGATCTGAAGGCAACTCGAGCTCATAAGCTACCTTGCCAAAACAACTGAGAATCTTGTGGGACCGATATATCGGGGACTAAGCTTCCCTTTTTTGCCAAATTTATTCACTCCCTTCCTGGGAGAGATCTTTAGATAGACATAATCTCCAATCTCGAACTCAAGATCCTTTCTTCACATAACTGCATAAGACTTTTGTCGGCTCTGAGCAACACCGAGTCTTTCTCTAATCAACTGGACTTTCTCTATTGCATCAAAAACCAAGTCAGGCCTTATGATAGTGGTCTTATTAATTTCAAACCAACCAACTGGAGATTTGAATCTCCTACCATAGAGTGCTTCAAATAGAGCCATCTGAATACTGGAATAATAGCTACTATTGTAATCAAATTTAGTCAATGGCAAGTGGTCCTCCCAACTACCCTTGAAATCAAATGTACACGCCCTTAGCATATCTTCTAGAGCCTATATAATCCTTTATGGTTGACTATCTATCTGAGGGTAAAAGGTTGTACAGAGATGAACTTGGGTACCAAGACCCTTTTGGAATGCTTTCCAGAAGTGAGAGGTGAACTAGGTACTTATATTTGAGATGATAGATAATGAAACACTGTGTAATTTAACCAACTCCCTGACAAAGAGTTTGATGTAATCCTCTGCTGAATAAGAGCTATGGACTGGGAAGAAATAAGATGACTTGGTCATTCTGTATATTATAACCCAAACTAAATCATGCTTATGCCAAGTTTGGGACAAACACATCACGAAGTCCATGTTTACTTCTTCCCACTTCTATGTAGGAATAGGGAACTCCTGTGTGGAACCACTAGGCTTCTAATGCTCTATCTTAACCTGCTGACACGTAGAGTACTTAGCCACAAACTCTTCAACATCCCTCTTTATCCCACTCCACTAATATAACTCCCACAAGTCACGGTACATCTTTGTGGCCCCTGGATGAATAGAGTATCGGCACCATGCCCTACTGCAAGAATTCACAGCCTCAAGTCATCTACACCTAGAACACACAGACGATTCTGGCAGTGAATAACACCATCTTCCCTTTGGGAGAAAACCTCTACTTTCTGATCTCTGATTGATTCTTTTAGCTTGACAAGGCTAGGATCCCTTTCTTGCTTTTCTTTCACCTAAAAAACAAGAGATGTTTCTGAGCTACAATGAATACATATACCACCCTCTGAAGAATAGACTAAGAAAATGTCTAGTTTGGCAAGCTGGTGAACTTCCTTAACTAACTCCTTTGTTTTATCCTCAATATGAATTCCACTACCCATGGACAGTCTACTGAGAGCATCGGCCAGAATATTGGCCTTGTCCTGATGGTAAAGTAGACTCGTGTCATAATCTTTCAAGAGCTCTAACCACCTTCTCTTACAAAAATTGAGATCATTCTGGGAAAAGACATACTTGAGACTCTTATGGTCTATGAAGATATGTACATGATCCTTAGTGATAATACCTCTAAATCTTAAAGAAAAATACTACGGCTGCCAACTTAAGATCATGAGTAGGATAATTATTCTCATGGGGCTTTAACTTTCCGGAGGCATAGGTTATGAACTTACCATGCTTCATGAGGACAAAACCTTAACCCACTCTAGATGCATAACAATACACCATGAACCTAATGAACCATCTGGAAGAGCTAGAACTGGAGCAGAGGTGAGTTAAGTCATCAACTCCTAAAAACTCTTCTCGTAAGGATCTGACCACTAAAATATAAACTTTTTTTAAGTAAATCTATACAAAGGGGATGCTACTGAAGAAAATCCTTCAAAAGACCATCTATAATAGCAACCCAACCCCAAGAAACTCTTGCTATCAGATGTAAAAACTGGGCGAGGCCAGTTTCTTATTGTTCTGGTCTTTTGGGGATTTACTCTAATGCCATCACCAAAAATAATATGGACAAGGAATTCTACTAAACTTAGCCAAAGCTCACACTTACTGAATTTTTCGAATAGCTGGTGATCTCTGAGGGTCTAAAGTACTGTTCTGAGATGGTCTGCATGATCTCACTTCGTCCGAGAATAGACAAAAGTATCATCTATAAAGACTATGAAAAACATATCCAAGTACTGCCTTAGCACATGGTTCATCAAGTCTATGAAAGCTATAGGGGCATTAGTAAGGCCAAAAGACATAACTAAGAATTCTAAGTTTCCATACCGAGTACGAAAAGCTTTCTTCAAAATGTCATATTCTCTGACTCAAAGCTGATGTTAGCCAGATCTGAGGTCTATCTTAGAGAAATAATTGGAACCCTGAAGTTGGTTAAATAGGTCATCAATCCTGGGAAGGGGATACCTATTCTTGATCGTAACTTTATTGAGCTGATGGTAATCAATGCACATCCTGAGAGAACTATCTTTCTTTCTCACGATAAGACTGGTGCACCCCACGATAAAATACTGGGTCAGATGAATCCGCTATATAAGAGATACTTCAACTATTTTTTCAATTTCTTGAGTCCTACAGGTGCCATTCTGTATGGTGGAATAGAATTAGGCTGAGTGTCTAGAAGAAGATCAATGTCGAAATCTATTTCAATTTCAGGAGGAATGCCTGAAAGATATTTGGGAAACACATCTGAATACTCATGAACCACTAGGACTGATTTAAAGATGGGAGATTCGGAACTAGAGTCCTTGACATGCACGAGATGATAAACATACCCCTTAGATATCATTTTATTGTTCGAAGGTACGAAACAAGCTAACCCATGAAAGATGAATTACTACCCCACTACTCTAAGATAGGTTAATTTGGATACTATAGTGGAACTATTTTGTTTCTATAGTCGAATGTGGACTCTAATTCGACTAAGTCAACCAAGGTAATCTTGTGAAATATTATAATCGGATAATTCCTGTATACCCACCTGACTATGACGGTTTTACCTACTAGGGTAGAGACTGAACGGGGCTCTGCTAAAATTTCATGAATGATTCCGAAATCGCCTGCTATAAAGTAAGTAACAAAAGACAAGGATGCACTTGGATCTAGCAAAGCATAAATATGGACATGGAAAATATGTAACGTACCAATAACTGTATCAGGAGAATTTTCTTGATCTTGTTGGGTCTGAAGAGCATATAGTCTTTTTGGGCGTTGCCCACTAATAGTGCTGGAAGTGGCACCCTACTGATTCGAGCGATAAGACTAAGCTATGGAATGGTTCTGCTGACCCTGAGGACCTAACTGCGATCAATCTCTAACTTTGTGACCTGGCTGGCCACATCTAAAACAAGTATCACCGCTAGCCCTAAAAGTACCCTGATGATTCTTGCCACAAGACTGGCAACGAGGATAGGTGCGGCCACTGTTAACACTTGAGATTATACTCTCTAGCATGACATGAATACTAAAAGAAGGGAAACTGTTTCCTAAAACATCTTATAGCCTCTTGTAGATAAATATGGCACGCAACATACCCATGTACAAGACTCTACTTGATGCGGGTTTCAGACATCTTAGGACACTATTGAACCTGGCTCTAATACCAAGTTTCTACCACCCCAATTATTTGAACCATAACGCGACACCGTGCTCATGACCCTGAAAGACAAAAAGCTAACCCATGACTGATATCTGTACCTGTTCACTGCATAATATAACATAAAAATATGGAAACATGTACTGAAAGGCCATAACGTTCAATATATAACATAATCTTAATATTAACAATGTCTGAATAAAGTGGTATCACAATTCCAAAACAAAACTAAAATACTGTAGTTTGAATCTAGTCTGAAACCCTTTAACTGTCTTATGTAGGGAGTGGAAGGAATATATCTCCAACTAACTCCCAACTATTGAAAGCCAAATTGAAATACTGATGTAATAAAGTAGTAATAATCTCCTCGGAGAATGAGGAGTCACTGCTTACTTTGACTGCTAAAATTTTCAATGCTACTGCTGTTCTGGAACTTGTGCCTCTAAACCTATGGTGTAACGTAAGAGAAAGCACCATGGCACAAATGTTTCAGTAGGTCTAAATGTACTGAGTATACGAATGAGGTAGGCTGAATGCATGAGTTTAATATGCATGAAAAATACTAATATGAATAACTAGTATATGCGTGAGATTGCATACACGAATACATAGTAACCGTCACCATGAAAACATTATAACTGAATCTGTACACTGATAACGTGGTTTACTAATATCTAGCATGAATGATACTAGGGTTCTGATATGACTAATAACATAAGTTAGTGTTTCTGACAGTCCTGAGTCTAATAGAAGTATTTGAGTTCCTTATTGTAACTGAGTTGACTCTATCTAACAGTCCTGAAAATCTAAAGAACTATCAAAGTTCCTTTACTGAGCTGATACTGAAACTGTGGGAGGTAGTTGCTTAACCAACATGCCCCATATATGCCAATATAGCTAAAATGGGGTCCAATCTCTGACATAACTGGAAGGGTGTCAATACTGCGCCACTGATAAAGACAGGCTGTGAGAACCCACAACTGGCAGGTACTCAAAATGAGAACAGTGGGACCCTCTAATAGCAGGTTAGGCCTCCTTATCGACCCTCAACTAGTAGGTATGATGTCTTAAACTACAGTGTCTACGTAGTTTTAGAACACAAAGATTGCTTCTAGGAATCATACCCTCTACTGGCAGGTGAGTTCCTATCCTTGGCTTCATTCGGTGCTATCTTCTACTCCCAACTAAAGAGACTGAACATGATTTACTGACTGTACATGGACTGAGTTTACTTAATTCCATTGACTGATGGAATACTACTGATATCTAATGACTGACTGAGATCATGAGGTTTCCTGAGTCACATTACTAACTAAAGTCTATGGAACGTGGCCTGATTAAGGATATTGTGAAACATGACATGGCTCTACGTACAAAGCTATATTTTTCGGCTACAAGTACACCCAAGACTCGATGAAAGAAAACTGACACAATATAACTTACTTGATCATAAGAACAGAGTTCACAATTCATAATGTCATAAGTAAGGAATTTCATACTTCACATGGTTATCGTATTCTTGTTCATGGAAGGGAATACATTTAACATGAGACTACTTGCATCGTTTCAATATCATGAGCATTTCACACCACAACAACCAGTACATAACTATAGCATGAAAACCATGTTGATTAATAAGGGATAGCATGGACTTGTAATTTGGGAATGACTGTGTCATGAAAACATGGTTTCTACTATTCTAAACATTTTATCAAACACCTTGCATGCACTCTTTAGGGCATAGGTGTATTCATCAAATTAAAAATATAATACCCCCAAATTCACGGGTTTCGACCAAGCTCACACACTTCATGAAAATACATCAAGATCACGTGTTGTAACTCAATTAACAACCATAAATAATGAACATTATCATATCACAATTATACAACCACAATATAATATTTAAAATATGATTCTTGGACTCTACGGATGAAAGGAATTCATGGATGAACACTACGCATACCTTGGTAATTGAATCTTAAAATAAAATTGAAATTTATTGAATGTTCTTAGATTGGGAGTCTTAATTCTTCAATATCTTGTGGAGGGTGTAATGGGATCTTGAAGTTAATTGAGAAGAAACACAAAGTTTGTTCTCGGGAACAAAGAGGGTTAAGAGCTTTTGAAACTTAATTCCAATAGCTAAGTACTTGCTTTTGTTATTTTATGTCATGGGGTAAGGTTTAGGGTAAGGGAGAAAGGCCAAAATACCCCTATAAATTACCTCCCAGTTGCTGAAATTATCAGCTGATGACATGGGCTGATAAGCCGTCAAATCTGTGATAGCCCTTCAGCCCAGGTCTTCACCTGGGAGTTGGAATTTTTGACATTCTCTCTAAGTATGACGAAATTGCTAATAAGTCATCAAAAATGTGATAGGTTTTTGAAATGTCATCATAATTGTGATAAGTCTTCAGAAATGTCGTCACTCAGTTTTCAGGCTAACATGCTGGAGTAAAATGGACATAACGTTTTGCTCCGATATCAAATATAGGAAAAATTGTTATCGTTGGAAAGATAATTAAATTATCTATTTGTTGGTGGGTAATGAGCTCAAAAATTCATAGTATAACGAGATATATTCTTGTTTGAAGTATACTATGGCAATATGCTTCCCAAGAATTCAATCAGTAAGGAATGTTTTGAGCCGTCTAATAGATAGGATGTATTTGAGACCTTAATACACATCAACCTTGATCATAAAACTACCAAATCACTAGAATATTTTTCTCATGAGCTTGAAACATGGTTCCACTATCGATTGGGAATCTCGGGGTATTACACCGTCCCACCCCCTAACCCACTACCCTAATCTGCATCCTTCAGACCTTCCTATCAAGGATCATGTCCTCCGTAAGTTGAAACTGCTCCATAACATGTCTAATCACCTCCCTTTAATGTTTTTTCAGCCTAATTCTCCCTTACCTAAAATCATCCATAGTTATTCTATCACACCTCCACACTGGCACATCAGTACCCCTCCTCATCATGTGCCAAAACCAACGTAACCTCACTTCTCGTATCTTGTCATCCACTATTCCTATACTATAAAACGCTACATTAGCTATAATAATTACCCCAGAAAAAGACTTTTCCCTATTCTGTCAACCTAAAAATAACACGTGAAGTATTTGATGCGTTGTTTTCCCCTACATCAAAGGCTTCTATGTCTTTCAGAAATAGGTTAAAACTCTCAACCTAGTCATGTCAAAACAAATATCATTAAAAATTTTTTAGAGGAACTAGGTACCAACAAACCGTCTAACTCTCTACCTAATTAATGAGCACATATTTTATTGTGAGTTTTTTTATGAAAGAGAACTTCAAACATTCTTATAGAAAAAGTAAATTAGGTGTATTGCAAAGATGGAAAGCTTTTCACATGAAAAAAGAGTTGGACAAAAGGGTCGAAAGGGAAAGCGAAAGATGATGTTTCTGACAAAAATGTGAGAAGTTATGGGACTTAAGGAGCGTAAAATAATATTTGGAAGATCTTATGAACACAAAAAAGTTTTCCACCACACATGTCACGACCCTAGCCAGGTCCTGGCTATGACGGGTATCTCAAGTGCCACGTGGACTGGAGATCATCCCTTTACCTAACTAACCCAAATACAACATACCCCAAATTCAGATGAATTCCAAGCATAAAACAAGATAGAGTGCAATAGCTTCAGAAAATTGTAATGCATGTCCATGACCAACCACTGATGACTGATCAAACTATCGACCGACAACGCCCAATAACCATAGTAGTCCAATCTAAGCCTTCTAACAAGAACCAAAACTGAATAACAATAATGTATTGGGACATTTCCCTAACTATAGCAAAATAAGTTTGAATAGTCTGAGAAGTAAAAGAATGAAAGATGAAATGTAGACTTTCGATGTATAAAATCTCACCACTTCGATGTCAACTCATAATCTGAACTAGGATCCTAATCACTGAATAGGAGGGGTAAAAGAATGACAAATTCCTGCATCACATGGGGATAAAACATCAGAAAATGGTTAGAGGGTTGAATGCTAACATGTAACTCAGGGATAAGGATAACATAATGTAATGATCAACAGTTTAAAATCATTCAAACCAATGCCCATAATCAAATGCATATACATATACATTTCATATGCAGGAATACGGAACAAGGTTTAACATGCACTTAAAAGTTTAGCTTGGATTGTGTAGCTCAACTGTCATAGCACGTACCCATGGGCTATATGTGCCTCAGCTCTCCCATGTTGGTTAGGCCACTGTGTCTGTAGCCGTATGGATTGGGGAATAATCTCATATGAATGCATATGGGAGACTCGAACCTCAAAACATATACTAAGGTGACTTAAGCACCCGATCATATAATGATTTACAGGGGACTTAAACCTCCCAAATAATGAAATAATAATGTGGGGGACTCAAACATCACTGGTAACTTTAACATCTGCATCAGCAAACGCAGTTTCTAGTGTCGGTCACTCAAATCTCAGTTTTTACGACTCAGTTACATAGCCCTTATTATATTGCAATTAAAACTAGTATCACACATTCCTATTCATTGAACCATATTCCATATTAAGTCATATATTGTTGTTACCGTCATACCAACTACACTTTTAAGCTAATAACATCATACCAAAATAATTTCCATTAATAACATGAAGAGTACTTTAAAACATAAGCTTTTACAAAATAACAATGAGTTAAAACTAACATGCCTTAAACAACAAACATTATTGATAGAATTCAACCCTTGAACCCTTAAATGACCAACTTAATGAAACCCTAGCTTGGATTTCCTATGGAAACTTAGAGATTCTTTGGATTGTTTGAGAAGTTACTTCGATTAGATTTTGAGTGTTAATGATACCCTAAAAGGGTTATAAGTAGTTGGTTTCAATTTGTATAAAAAGGGAACTATCAAGAATGTCTTTTAACTTAAAAGTTGAAAAAGTGTCGCCTTTAACTACAGATCAACCACTTCCTCATAGCCACTCCATACGACTCGTCACCATGAGTCGTAACCAAGAAAGTACATCCAAGGTACCCTACAATGCTAACCTTACACCTCAACCACAAAAATCATAATGTCACTCCACAACTTGTAGGGTTAAGTTGTAACCAACACAAAACCAAATTTGGGGCTTGCACTAGTCACCCTAAGATTTCACCTAACGAGTAGTAACATGTACTTACTGCTCTGAGTGGGATACTGGTACTAAAAGCAAAATCATGCCACAAACTTACATGATTTGGTTACGACTCATCCCAATAACTTGTCGTGAGCTATTATGACCAGTACCCTCAAGTCTTACCTAGGACAATAACTTTAATACCACTTTCTAGCCACCTTACGACAAGGGTTACATGACCTAACAAGATACTCTACGAGCTGAATGGAAAGTTGTAGTCAAGAAAGGGAGGTCAAAACTCCAAAAAAAAATAAAGAAGCAAAACCTTGGGGCATTACATGCTCCTCCCTTAGGATGGTTCGTTCTCAAATGACATAATGAGGTATTTGCAAGCACTTTTAGACCCCAAATATCAATACTCTTACCTTTAAGATAGAAAACAAAGGTACCAAGGAATTTACAATCTTCCTTTAATAAAGAAAGAAAAATAAAATGGTAAGGAATGAAACATACCTTAAGCACTATTGGCCAAATCATGAAACGGGAATGGGTACTTGAACTTCATAACCTCCTCGGCTTCCCAAGGAGCTTCCTTAACCTCTAGGTTTTTCTATAGAACTTTCATTGAAGTCACGTCCTTACTCTGTAACTGATGGACTTGTCAATCCAAAATTTCCTACAGAACTTCTTCATAGGACAAGGAATAATAGATATCCAACTCTTCCAAAGGCATAACTGTCGAAGTATAACCCACACAATTTTTAACATCAACACATGAAACACCGTTGAACAAAGTCCAAATCAGAAGGCTACTTTAATTTGTAAGCAACATTACCAACCTTCTTCAAAACCAAGTATGGACCAATGTAACAAGGGTAAAGCTTCCCTTTCTTCAAAACCCACATCACTCCCTTCATGGGAGATACCTTTAGGAAAATAAAATCTCTCACCTTAATTATTAATTCTCTTTGCCTTATGTCTGCATAGGACTTTAGGCAACTTTGGGCGGTCTTAAGCTTCTACCGAATCACCTTTACCTTTTCCATTGTTTAGGGAACCAAATATGAGAAAAAAATATCAGCCTCACCAACTTCAAACCACCCGATGGGAGATCTACATCTCATACCGTACAAGGCCTCAAAAAGAGCCATACTCATGATTGAGTGATAATTGTTGTTGTAAGAAAATCCTATGAGAGGAAAGTGGTCCACCCAACTAAACTCTTAGTCCATTATACAAGCCCGAAGCTTATCTTCAAAAACTTGGATCATCTTTTTCGACTACCTATCTGTCTATGGGTGGAAAATAGTGCTAAGGGTCACCTTAGTTCCCAAAACCTCCTTGAAATGACCTCTAAAATTGAGATGAGAACTGAGTACCCCAATCAGATATAGTGGAAAATAGAGTACCATGAAACTTTATGATCTCCTCAATGAATAATTTAGCATAATCCTCATAAGAGAAATTAGTCCTCACCAGCAAAAAGTTAGCAGGCTTAGTCATCCTATCTAAGATGACCCAAATAAAATCAAACTATTGGTGAGACCATGGAAGAATGGTAACAAAATGCATATCTATCATTTCCCATTTCCAAACAAGTAGCTCAATATCTTGAGACAACCCACTACGCCTCAAGTTATCTACTTTCACTTGTCGGCATACTATGCACTTAGCCACAAAATTGGCTATGTCCCACTTTATATTATTCCACAAGTAAATATCCTTAAGGTAATTATACATCTTCATTGAACCAAGATGGACAGTATACCATGCCTTGTGGGCCTCAACTAAAATCCTGCCACGCTAACCATCAATGTTGTGAACACATAACCTCTCTTGGTACCTCAAGATACCATCCCCGTCAATCTAGAAAATCATCATATTTTACTTGCCTGCATTATTCTTGATTTACATAAAGATATGATCGATCACTTGCTTATCTTTTACCTCAGCTCAAAGAGATAGCTTTACAATCTCATAAACAAACGTGCCAACGTTCTCGAAATTCAAGAGACAAACTCTGAGATTAGCCAAATGGTGAATATCCTTCACCAAATGCTACTTCTCCTTATCCACATAAGATAAGCTTCCTATAGACAACCTACTAAGAGCATCAGCAACTATGTTAGCTTTTCCTAGATGGTAGTGAAGACTAATGTCATAATTCTTGATCAGTTCAAGCCACCTCCTCTGCTAAAGATTTAAATCTTTCCTAGCAAACACATACTATAGTATCTTATGTTCTGAATAAATACCAAAATAGAACCCATACAAATAATACCACCATATCTTTAATGCAATCACCATAACCAGTAATTCTAAATCATGAGTTGGATAATTCTTTTCATGAACCTTCAATTATCTAGAAGCATAAGCAATTTCCATATTTCATTAACAAACAACCAAGTCCCACCCGCGATGCATCACAATATACCACAAAACCATTTGTACCATGGGATAGGGTCAAGACCAGACTCGATCTTAACTTATCCTTCAATATTTTCAAACTACCTTCACAATCATCCGACCACAAGAACATTGCCTTCTTCTAAGTCTACATAAAGGGGGCAGCAATATAGGAGAAACTCTCCATAAACCTTCTAAAATAACCGGCTAAGCCCAACAAACTCTAAATTTTATTTGGAGTCATGGGTCTATGTCATTTCATAACCCCCAAAGTTTTTTGTGGATTCACCATGATCCCCTTACTAGAAATATCATAGCCTAGAAAGTCAGAAAATTTAGCTGGAACTCAAACTTAGAGAACTTAACATACAAACTCTGATCCTTTAGGGTTTGTAACATAAGGTGAAGGTTATCAGCATGATTTTCTATTCTCTTTGAATAAACTAGAATATTATCAATAAAGACAATCATGAACAAATCCCAGAACAGATGGAAAACCTAATTTGTCAAATCCATAAATGCGGCTAGCGAATTAGTCAAACCAAAGGACATCACCAGAATCTCAAATGTCCATACCGAGTTCAAACAATAGTCTTAGGGATATATATCTCCATATTTTTCAACTGATAGTACTCACAATGAAGATCAATATTGGAGATAAATTTATCATCCTAAAGCTGATAAAGAGATTATAAATCTTGAGATATGATACTTATTCTTTATGGTTACTTTATTCAATTACCAATAATCAATACACATTCAAAGGGAACCATCCTTCTCAAGTATGAACAAAATAGGTACACCCTATGGGGACAAACTAGGATAGGTAAAATCCTTGTCTAAAAGATCCTTTTACATCTCTTTAAGCTCCTTAAACTTAATTGGAGCCATCCTATATGAAGGGATAGAGAACGGATGAGCATACAGAATAAGATCATTTGCAAAATCAATCTCGCATTAGGAAGAACAACAATAAACTCAACATGGAATACCTCAGAAAATTCACATACCATGATGACAATGTGCAAAGAAGGACCTTGGAATCTAGAATTCTTAACATAAACTAAGTGATAAAGGCACCATTTAGAAACCAATTTTCAAGCTCTAAGATATGAAATAAACTTTTCTTAAGAGACTAGGGAACTACTGTCCCATTTAATAATTGTTTCATTTGGAAATTTAAAGATGACCTTATGGGCTATATAATCTAAACAAGTATAGCATGAATGAAACAAATCCATCCCCAATATTACATCAAAATCCACTAATTTTAACTCAATTAGATCTACCCAAGTTTTCTTACAACCAACAAATACCACACAACCCTTATAGACTCTACTAGCAACCACAGTGTCTCCTACAGAGATGGAAATAAAAGAGGTGTCTGAAATACACTCAGGATCAAAACCAAAATGCATATCCATAACTGTGGTCACATAAGAAAGAGTGGACGCCAGATCAAGCAAATAATATAAATCATGGCTAAAGAGTTTTAACATGCCAGTAATGATATCAGGGGATTCCTCAGACTCTTTATGGGTAGTGAGGGCATAGAGATGGTTCGTACCAGGATTAGATCCTAAAGTAGATATAGCACTCTTTGGTACAGGAGCTGATGATGCATTAACAAGAATATTTTTGTCCCACAAGTAACCCCTAGAAGGAGTCTCTCTACATATGACCAATCTGACCATATTTGGAGCACTTATTCCTCCTTTCTTCATAAAACCCATGATGCATCTTACCGTAAAATCTACATGGTGGATATGATGGAGCTAACTTGTAACACCCAACATTTTTGAGCTAGAAATCTAAATCATTCTTCCTACATGTATAAGCTTTAATTCCATGGTTTATTTTTAAATTCATGTGTCATGATCTTTCCCCTAATATATGAAGTGATTAAGAGGTGAAAAATGTTCATAGAAATCACTTAAAGCAATGTTGAGCTAAGAATTCCTCATTCGTCCAAAGTTTGATCTTTGATTCTACAAGGGTTAACTTTGAATGTGTATAACTTTGGATGCATATAGAATTTTATAGCTTAAGACCCACTAAATTGTAGATAATTAAATTATATTTCCAATGATACGAATTTGACCTAAATTCGATAACCAAGAGAAAATTTATGCCATTTTTTATGTGAGGATTAAGGGGTTATGATAGCCCTATAATGTGAAGGTTGCTTGACCCAAATAGGGGCCGCGTCATGAGGGTGGCTTGACCAAACTAGGGGTTGTGACACGGGGGCTATTCCCCAATAATTTTAGCTTCTTAAAGGTCAAGGGTCACTTTGGTCTTCTCACCTCAACCCCAAACATCCAAAGATAATATTATAACACCCAAAAGGGCATTGTTTGCCCCTCTTCCTCAAATCAACTCACGTATAAACCTTAACTTTTCCCCAAGAACAAAATTTAACTTTTCTCCTCTATGTAATCTAAAATTCAAGCCTTTCAATTTCAAGAGTCTGAAGAAAGTATCAAAGTTAGGGTTTCATACTTCAAGATAACAAACTTAAGGTACCTTGTGTTTTCCTAGACTACATGGGCAAGGTGAAATTACTTTAATGATGAATAAATGTTTAGAAATCATGAATTTACAAAGCGGTCTGGATTTATAATTACAATTATGCATTATGAAACCTTATTGATGAAAAAGCTTTGGTCTTGAGGCCTTTCCATAAATCTTGATTTTACTCGTGTATATATATATATATATATATATTTTCAGTTGGAAATTATGAATTGGGAGCATGGATCATCAATTTTTCCCTCTCTTGCTATGGTATTTCTTGACTCTACATCTAATGGGTTTTGAAATTACATTATTAAAGCATGAGATAAGATTTTTAAATATTGTTTATGAACTTGATCCTAGTTGTGAATTGAAGAGAGGGTTCTTTCATATTTTAAAAGTGTTTTTATGGTTTGTAAATATTAAAAATGATTATTGAAATAACTGCATGGTTTTCTATAAATTAATGTACTACCATATGTGTGTGAATTAAATATGGGAATCTTTGCATAAGTCTTCATGAATTTTGATATATAAATTTACTTGTATTTTTTGAAGGATTTTGTGGTACAGACCTTATGTTTTGAATGAAAGGATTGTAACATGATACTATATAGCTTAGACATATGACTTTCAATTCTTTTTATGATGATACCAGAACAGATTAAGCCAAAACATACTTAGAATAGAACATAATTCAAATTTTATTCAGATTTCTTTTAGAATATGATTTCAAAAAGATACATGCTTAAAAAGGCAAAAAATGGGCTTACGAGTTGTTAGGTGGTTACTTGTGATTTACCTATATGGGTTATTTTGTCCCCAAGAGAGATCATACGTTGTCCTAGTGCGTTATGGAGTATCAGAATTCGAAAATCTAACCTTTTCAGCAGACTTAGGTTTGTGGCTTATCTTCTGAGTTGACGGCGAACTCCCTATAGCCCGTGGGGTTGTAGAATTATAGGGTGTACCACCTAGCTCAAAAGTAAAACACAGAAAGAAATTACATCTACAAAATTGTTTAAAGAACATTTGATATTGCCCATGTGTTTTAAATTGTTTCATGCATAATGTTTTATGAAATGCTCTCACTAATGTTATATATAAATGTAAATTATTTTGGATTGCTCTGCGTACTGGTACACCTGTATTGGCCCTCTATATTTTAGGGTTTGAGCCACAGTTCTAGGGTTTCGCCATGAGGTTGAATTCTATTAGAGATTGCAGATAGGGAGCCTCTCTTATTTTGGAAAGCATAATCTATATGTCATTATTATTTTATTTTTATTCATGGTCTCATTAGGGGCCTTGTCCCAACTTTCAGACTTATGTTATTTTTAGCTAGTAGAGATTTCGTTGACTAGTGTTAGATATTTTTTATCTTTATGAACACATTTTAGTATTGAGTAGTGGAAGTAAAAGTTGACCATGATTCTATATTTTTTTAATTTTCCCTATTTTCCTTCAAATAATATGAAAGTATGTATGATTGCCAGATAGATGAGGGCACTCGAGCCATCATGGTTTGGGATATCCATCACGGCAGGGCCTCAGTTCGGGTCATTAAAAACTTGGTATCACAACACGGTTCATGTTCCCAGGGTCTCTGCAAAGTCGTGTCTAGTAGAGTCTTGCTTATGGGTATGTTGTGTACTACACTTATAATCAGGAGGCTACCGATTATTTATGATATGTTTCTTATTCTTTCATACTCTAGTTCATACTATAGCGTCATACATAAGAAAGTTATCCAAATTCCTTCCTTGTTCAAATTCATGGGCCATGCCTCATTGTCGAGGCAATACAAGTTTAAGTCTTTAGCTCCCCCAGCGATGTGGTTCTCTCCAATTGAGTTTTCTATATAGCTATGAACATACACAAGGTCTTGAGTGGAGTCCATGAGTGATTTAAAGTGTGTTATACAAGCATATACCCCTATTTACACCAGTTGTCTGGTTGGTTTTTATATATGGAGTGTGTTAAGTCTCCTTTAATAGAAATTCTTCTTGTGGATGTCATATTTAAGAATAATGATGTGTAGTAGCATGTTGGAACTGTATTTCTACCCGAGTAGCAGTGTATGTTAAAGTGTCATGACCTATTGGTAGTGAGATGGTCCATAAGTTGGTGATATGACGTAAGAAGGTTAGCAGCTAGAGTGAGGGTGACACTTGTGTAAGTAAATAGTTTTAGTTGTATAATCACGGATTTAGAAGTTGGTTGGCATTGTATAGTGAGAGACTAGTGTGGTAGCAATATTTGTAGATTGTATGATAGTCTATAAAGGAACTGACTAGATATGATTTTTATTTATTCAAATTAGGGAGAGAGCCTAGAGTGGATAGTTAGGGTGGTTATAGAAATCAGGTATAGGGTTGTGAATGGAAAGGGGTAGATTAGTTAATTAGTTGTAGGTAGAGACTCATTTGTGTTTATTGAGTTTTGAAATTAGAATATGTTGATAAGTTTGAAATGGGTTATATCATAAGATTAAGATCAACTAATCCTATTATGTGACTTTACCCTTTGATGGTCTTTTCTTAAGTAGTAGTAAACTAGTACTTCAGGTGAGAAGGTATGTAGTGGATTTTGAGTTGTAATAATGAGGTTATGGTGAGGTTATAACTGTAGGTAGTATCTAAGTGAAGTGAAGTACTAGGGGTTGATTTCCTAATTTAATGGACTATTATAGTATGTGGCATGCTTTATCGATGGTATATAATTAAGGATAGACAATAGGCTTGAACTTTAGATATAGAGTGTAGTGGTGAGAATAGTAGCTCAAGATTGATGATGTATGTTTTGTGGGAATTAATTACTAGTCTTGATGTGAGGTGTGAAATAGCCTTGGTTGGCAACTTGTGGAAAATAAGTGAATAATTTTGATATTTATGGACATGAGGACTAGTGTTGAAATGATTAATTATGGTAAGTCATTAAGTAGATAAGAGTGATAGTCATATAAGAATAAGTTGAACCCTAGATATCACGTTGTTAGATAATATTGTATGGTATAAGTGTCATGTGTACCTAGTTTATGTTTTTGAGTTTTGTAGTACGGAAAAGTCAGGGGAGTTGTTGTATAATGTTCATTAAAGTAGAACATGAGGAAATATAGGTAGGCAATATGCGGCTTTGGTATAGTCTTGCAGATTTTTTTAAGTTATTAGAGGTGTAATGCTAGAATCCTAAGAATTTTAAGACAAGCGTTAAGTGTCAAGAAGCATGGATGTCTAGGATCATGATAATGTTAGTCAAAAGTTGACAATTTCATGGGTTAGAGAATGTTGTGATTAGTGTCCCTGAAAGGGGGATGTCCTAGAAAGAAATTAGTGTGTTTTATTACAAAAAAGATTGTTGAGAGAGGTGGATATAAATTTTATAAGTGGGTATGTCCGTAAGTTTAGGATTGTGACTTTGATCTAACGGGGAGATGGTGAATTAAGGTAGTAGACCTTTAGCGAAGATGGATATAAGGATAAGTTGCGGCCAGTATTTACCATTCTAAAAGATCATTTGCGACTATAATTGGACTTTTAGGGACGGTTATTCCCTTCCCTAGAGGCTGTTTTTCTTGTAGACACATTAACTACATAAAAATAGGAACAAAGGCAACCTTAATTAGCGTAATAAACTATGACCAATATTACCCTATGAATGATTGACTAAAGTATCTTTACCTAATTTGAGTCATTTAACGCATTCTTATGCTAAACATGAGGAATGAATTCTAATCCAAATAAGGCCAAGGATATTAGCTAAGTGTTCAAATTCTACGATTTCAAATTGGCCTAACGGTCCAATTAACCCATACCTTGCATTTCATCAATCCAACACCTAAAACCAATCCTAAATATAACACAATATCATAATAGTACAATGAAATATCTCAATCTAACAAAGGATTAAAAATACCATATCTCTACATCGAAGAAAGCTCATCGATCTACTAAACCACCATTTTCCTTTCTCAATAGCCTCTTCAAGATGGCAAGGTATCATAAAAACATTCTACTCATCAATACAACAATAACAATAACCATATTTAACCATTATGCTTTGGGTATAAAAATACACAAAACCCCATGAGGTTCCCACTTACGAAAATCATATTTTCAAAACCAACACAACATTCTTACATGATCAAGGAATCATTACTTTAGTGGAGTTTTGAGCAATAAATCAATAAAATCAACCAAGAAAAGAGTGAATTCTTACCTTAAGTCAGAAGATAATAGTATAAATATATATTAATAAAGCTTCCTAATCACCACAATCTTCAATCTCACTATATAAGGCTTATACTTTAAATAAATGGGTGAGAAGTGGAAAAAATTGCCATAAAAAGGCATATTTATACCCATACCTGTTAATTGGGTCCTGCCATCGAAGCACCAGGCCTCAAGATCGTGTCATCTTAAGTGTATCAATGCCAGTCTCAATCGCAATCAACACACTACCATCACGGTACTAGTTAAATTTCAAGTATATGGCAATCCTGACCATTGACTCGCTATAGTGATGCACCAACTGATAACAATGGACTTAGAAATTTTCAAGTCCTCGCTAAGCCCTCGGGATTCATTTAAAATCCGGTATACGCAAATGACAATGTTATCATAATAAATTCAAAGTTTTAGAGTCAATGGCGTAATCAGTTTTTCCATACGAGGTCACTTCATCCAAATATGGGTCTCATACCCATATTTCTTTTTCTTAACTTCCCAACCAAATGGCAAAATGAGCTCGGGTACCTTAGGACCCAAGCCAAATTTCCACCTAGCCTAAAATCAACATTTCATAGTTGTTGGCATAACTAGAATTTGTATATGAGATCGTTTTACTAAAGAATTTGCCTGGTGGCAATTTCGAACCAATGAAGACTTCAAAATAGATAATTGACTCTAAAAACCAAGCGAACTTCCTAGTAATTGTATTGTCTTTTCCAGCAAGTCATAAATGACTTGGGGCAACTATAGGAAATCTCTAATAGTAAAAACAAGCATAAATTTGTAAAATGACCTGAAGTATCATTACAATACAATATTAATATAAGTGGATGTAGAAAGATATATATATATATATATATATATATATATATAACACGTTACAAAGAGAGGATTGAATTAAAAAATCCCTTCCAAGTCTTCGTAAGGTCAGTATTAGAGCTGCTACAACCAAAACAATATTACTAGAAAGTATCAAAAAAATACATAGTTTAAGTGGTCACAAAATAAAAATTCTATAATTAAAACAAATAGAGAAGTATTATCCTTGGACTCTAGAAGCTCATCCCTTCTCTAGATCACTATCTGGGCTTAAGAAAAACATCAAAGATAGTTGCTCGTAAAGATTTGCATCTAGTAAATGATTAAGAGGTACAGCATGAGTAAAAAAATAATGGGTACTCAATAGTCATCATTAGTCGACTAATCTCAAATGTAGTAAAGGCATTAATATAATATTAGTGTGTAAGCTAAGGCAATAGTAACGGGTGTAGAAATAAAAATATCCAATAAACTCAGCAAGTGTTATAACAAAAATAAATAACTCAAAAATGTGAGAAATGCACCAACTATAACCTAGCAGGGGTCCCATAAGTCCATAAGAAATAGACAGGAAAGAAATTAACCCTACCAATCCCACATAATCTAGTGGGCACAGATAATTGAAAACTAGGATAGAGGACATAAATATCTAGTAGCTAAATTGATCCAGAGTAGTATTCTGATCCTATATCCATGACGAAACGTCCAGGTATGTACCGGTCTTAAACCAGAACTAATGTGTAATAAATAGTGGCTAGGCGTCATATTCAAATAAGAAATAGTGGATAATAACAAGAAGTTATATATAAGTTATGTAGAATATAACTCAGTACTGCTACGAAATTCCCAGTAATAGCGAAGATCAATATAAAATTAGCCCAACCATTATCATAAATATATGTAGGACTCAAAGTATAACTCATATACCCAAACTATTTCGAGAAACAAGAGATCCTATATGTAGTCAAGCTCAATTGTAAATAATTTCAACATATATTGAAGCCCGTAACTGGTAACAAAACAATAGTTGTTACTGGTATTACTATTATGCAAAAACTCATAATAATAATTTCTATAAGGTATATGACTGACTCAGATTAAAACTAAAATGAATTTTCTTAAAAATAACTATAATCAACAAATAGGAAGAAATGCCAGGGTTCTAAGACGGCTACCACACATAAAGTGATAATACAAATCTCGAGTAGTAAAGTCCAATAAGGCAAGGGGGTACCAAATACTAGATCAACATGGTGATTTCCAGGATCAATTGCTACCCTACGTAGGGAAAAGGATCTTAAAAAGGCTAGAAATATAGTCTAGGTCAAACCTAACACAAGTTTGTAGCCTAAACTTGTAACCAAAAGTCTAATTAATCTCAAATGAATCTAACACCAAGTATACTAGATGAAAAGGATAGTGGGTCTACTGATTTGTCCTAATAACCAAACTTAGGTCAGAACCTAGTCGAGTCTCATCTAAGGATTCCCATTTCCATCTCAAGGTACTAATAGAACTAATATTAGCCTTAACCAGCAAAAATAAGGTATTAAAATACTAAAATGATGCTCGGGATAAAACCACCTACCCCAACCTAGCATAATTGTAAAGAAATACCTTAGATAGGCTCAATATAAAAATAGAGTAAACCTAGCATACCTAGACACCATCGAATGCTCATTGAGTCTTCTAAATCAGAGCTTTCCCCTTTTGAGAGGCCTATAAGACCTGAAATTCTATCTAACAAAGGATTTATATGTCATGATAAGAAAACTTATACCCATATTGCATTTACATTCTTTGGGTTCAAAATTAAACAAAAATCCCTATGTGGGGCCAGCGCGTAGAATTGAAAAATTAAAATCATCACTGAATCCCACATATCTCAAGGATCAAAAGACATAAAATTGGCCAATTTGGAGCCTATAATAGTAGAAAAATTAGTACCTATCATATTATGAAGAAGAAAGATTCCAAGAACTAAATTAAGAAGAGATTGATCAATTTACTTACATATATAAAAGATATAAAGTTAAGACCACAATCTCGAGTAAAAAACCAGCCTCACACGCTCAATATTTCATTGATTTTTAGCTTGGAGTTCTTAAAATAGAGGATATATTTAGATGAATTAGTTGTGGAATACAAGGAATAAAATAAACACTATACAGAAGTGATGGATCCTTTAACAGTTAAATGATCTCTAACGATGTCATCGATAAAGTTGTAGGCCTATGCTAGCCAAGCTCCACTATAGCGGTTCAAGGAATCTGAAGTACATTCCACTAAAATATAGCCCAACCACTAATGTGGGCCTCACTAAAGTGTTCCCCTTTGCCGCTTAAATTCCGGTACAGAAAAACTTGGTACTGGACTAGTTCAACCATTCTCAAATAACTTTGATCAGGTGCTCAAGATTCATTTAGAATCTTGTGAATGCAAAAGAATTATGATACCATAAAAAATTTGCCATTATGGAATCGACAGAGCTGTAAAAGTTTCCATCTATGGTCATTTCGATAAAAAGTGGGTTTCATAGATGTTTTTCACAAATTCCCTCCAAAATGATTCTAAAATGCTTAAGGCCTGGATCAAGGGTCCCTATAACTTAAAATTGACATTTCAAAGCTATTTAGACTATCAAAAATAGTATCACGGGTTGTTTACTTAATGTGTAGGCCCAAGACCTATTTCTCAATCTTAAAAGCTCCAAAATAGGAAAATGGCTCTAAGAATCAAAGGAACTACCTCATAACCAAACTGTCAGTCCCATCAAGTTATAAATTATGAAGGGTAGCTATAAGAAAGTTCTAAATAAAAAAATTATAAAAATTAATAAAATGACATAGAGTTTCATATTATTTAGGCACAACATTCATAGCCACTAAGAGAGTAATGATAGAGACTGTAAAACCCCAAAAAATTTTTCATTGAAATTTTGTGCATAAACATGTTGGGTTCTATCTTCTAGAATAAATTATAAATTTTTCAAGCAGAATCTCTTAGATTATTACCCACCATTGCGTAGAGCATCGAATAAGCTTTCCAATGATCTGTGGATCATCCAAAACAGATAACCGAGCAATGAGTTATGAACATTCTGATCGAACCGTAAATAGTAGTGAACAGTAAAACATGCAGGAAAAAGTACTGAGACCTGGTGTATTTTTGCCCCAACTTTAAGTGATCATAACTCCTTGTACATAATGATCTGGGTGATATACTATATATCAACAGAAAGCTTTGTGAGTCCTCTTTCCAATGAAATTGGTTTCATCCAATTTGGATATCAGAGTAAAACATTATGGTTGATCTCCTTCAGACTATCAAAATAGTTCACCAAAGGACCAATTTGAGAATTTTTTGATTTTTAGGGGCATTTTGGTCATTACCCCTTCCCCAAAATCCATCCAAACACTATATTAAAGCCTATTAGAACCATTATATGTTATATTTCATCAAATTCCCTGAAAAAGAAAACCCTAAGCTCCTACATCCAACTTCAAGAACCTACAATGTTCACCATTAATTCTGCAAATTTATTCAAGATTCGAAGTTCCTAGTTCAAGAACTCCAAGAACCATAATTCAAAGGCACGATTAACATCTCAAAAGTTCATCATTTAAGGTATGTGGTGTTTTTTAACAAGAACTCTCTTTCGTTCTTGTGCCCAAAAGTAATTTTCTTTATAAAGGCATGATTTTTATTTAATTTTTACGAATTTGAAGCATGAACCCATATCTTATGATGATTATTATGAGATATTGATGTTTATGATTTTGGAAGATGAATTTATATATGTGGAGATATAAAGCATGAATCTTGAACGATATTTATCATGATTTTGATATTTGGATCATGAATCCCCATTGAAAATTATGTTTTTATTTAATAAAGTGTGTGTTATTAGCACGTTGTTGTTGAATATTTTAGATATTTTGAATGATTTGACCTTTTTGTCTTAATGGAGATATTTGGAACTAGAGTGTGAAAGAATCGACAACGTGGTTGATTTTGATAGATGGGAAGCATGATGGCTCCCAATGTATATTTATATATTACTGAAGTTGTTTTATTGTGGATTGTCTTTAAAATGATCTGAGCTAAGTTCGGGAGAAATCTTTAGCACCGAGTGGGAGGTATAAAGCGACCTTACTTCCCTAGAACTACGTGCCCCCATAGGAGTGATCCTGAGGCTGATTTATATAGTGATCACTAGTTTGTGTGGATTTGATATTGATATTCCTACTCCGATGGCAAGGATAGGACGACTCTCCCCAACGTGGGTTGTATGTTGGACTCGATGTAGCTCACATGGTTTATGTCGATTATAGGATCTCCCAGTGTGTGTGTGTTTTCTTATGTCTATGTTGAATAGTGAAGTGATTTGAAAGTGGAATTGTGAAAGTTATTCTTTTGAAAGATTTAAATGACATTTACATTATGAGAATTGATATTCTTGATGAACTTAAAGTGATTGACAAATTATATGATAACTCACATGTGTTATTGTACTTATTTCATTCTCTTACGATTATGATGATTTTCTTCGGGCTATGTGAGTATTTCATACGCCCTTCATATTTGTTATAAATATTTATGATGATGATGTTTATACAACTGCATACACCCTATATACTCGGTTTCTTTCCATGGTACTGACCCACATCTTCAGATGTGGGCTACATTTTCTCAGAATATAGGTTTAGGTGCTCCGTTCCAGGTTTGATAGTGATTCTTCTGGCATGTTGTTCTACATCCTCTGCTGTGGTGAGTCCTCATGTTCAGAGGACATGATGTCTGATGTTGGTTTCATGGAATTATTTATATTTCATAACTCAGTTTGAGTCTATTGGGGCATGTCTCAATGGCTCGCTGGTTTTATTGATTTTCTTAGAGGCTTGTCAGACTAGTATAGATGTTAGGAGTTGACTAATAAGTCGTATTTTGTTATCTTTCTAAAATTCTTTTATTTTTGGATGATGATTGCTCTGTTGATATTTGAGGGTTATTTTTGGAAACCCCATTTATTTGTGTTGAATTGAATGAAAATGGCTCAAAGGGTTAGCTTGGGGCTACTTATAGCCTTAAGCACCGTGTGATGCTCCAAAACCCATTTTTAGGGCATTACAAACTTGGTATCAGAGCCTAAGGTTTTAAGGTGTCCTAGGGAGTTTGACAAGCCGCATTAAGTAGAGTCCTGATCGTCAGTGTGTAGCACGCCACATCTATGAGCAAGAGGCTACAAGACATTTTAGGAAAAAGTATGATTTTTTCTTTCCGAAGTCTATCATGCTTAAAGTGTCTCTCTCTGCTATTGATTCGTGTTTTTCTCTTTCAGAAATATGGCTCCACGTCGAGCGAGAAGAAATAATGATAGTCAGCAACCTCAACCCACTGACCCATTGAATTAAAACGTGTCTCATGCTGAATTTTGGCCAACTTTTCAGGCACTGCCCCAAGCTGTTACTGCAAATATTTAGGCCAACCCGGCCCCAGCTCCATAATAGCAGGGAGGTGATTCAGCTACTGCTAGGATCCGTGACTTCATACAGATGAATCCACTAGAATTCTATGGGTCTAAGTCTGATGAGGATCCACAGTTGTTTGTAGAGAAGATGCGGAAGATTACTCAGGTGATGCATGTATCTAAGGAACATAGTGTAGAGTTGGCTGTGTATAGGTTGAAAGACCTTACTTATGACTGGGTTGTTGCTTGGAGGAAAGGTAGAGGTGAGGGAGCTATCCCTACAACTTGGCAAGAGTTCCTGGATGCATTCTTGGATAAGTTTTTCCCTTTGGAGATGAGGAAGGTAAAGGTGGAAGAGTTTATAAACCTACGACAGGGCTCTATGACTGTTAGGGAGTACTGTCTAATGTTCAATCAGTTGGCCAAGTATGCTCGTAACTTAGTGGCTGATAATCGGGCTAGTATGAGTAAGTTTGTGACAGAAGTGTCTAGTTATGTGGTTAAGGAGTGTAGGTCTGCTATACTGAATAGTGAGATGAATCTTTCTAGGCTGATGACTCATGCCCAACAGATTAAGGTAGAAAAGATTAAGGAGAGAGATAGAATGAGAGGGAATAACAGAGCTAGGTCTAAGCACCATGGATAGGGTTAGACTAGATCGTAGGGAGGGAGTCGCCCTCAATATCAGGATCATTCGTCTATGCCAGCACCGTTATCTACTAGTGCTCCCATGTCTAGAGGTAGGCAGAAGAAAGGTAGCAGGTCATATACATACAGGTCTTAGTACAGTGCTGGCAGTAAGCCAAATCGTCCCCTGTGTTCTAATGTGGTAGGGCTCATTCGAGTAAGTGATGGGGTGAGAAGAGGAGTTGTTTTCGGTGTGGTGACATGGGTAATAGAGTTAGAGATTGTCCACATGATGGACAAGGGCATCGTGACTATTGCCCTCAGACCCAGACTCAGACTGTTATTTCTCCAGTTCCAGCGACTTACCCAGCCCCAGCTCAGGGCGCCTCTTCTAGTAATGCTGGCGGGCAGCGCCAGAATAGATTCTATGTTTTACCATCTCGCCAGGAACAGGGGGATTCTCCCAATGCTTTTACTGGTATGCTTCGTATACTTCAGTTTTATATTTATGCTTTATTGGATCCTGGATCTAGTTTCTCCTATTTTACACCTTTGATTGCTGTGAATTTTTAAATGAGTCCTGGGATTATTCCTGAGCCTATCCTAGTTTCTACCCCAGTGGCTGATTCGATTATTGCCCAAAAAGTGTATAAAAAGTATTGTGTTACCATTTTTCATAGAGTCTTGTTGGTTGATCTAATTGAGTTAGAAATGGTAAATTTTCATGTGATTCTGGGTATGGACTGGCTGTATTCTTCTTATGCCTCTATTCATTGTCGGACCTGAGTGGTTAAGTTTCAGTTTTCGGGTGCATCCATGTTTGAGTGGTCTGAGAATTCTGTGTCACCCATGAGTTATTTTATCTCTTACCTCAAAGCTAAAAAGCTTATTTCCAAGAGGTGTATTTACCATTTGGTTAGAGTCAAAGACACTAAGTTTGAGACTCCAACTCTCTAGTCTGTTAACGTCATCAATGAGTTTTCTGATGTCTTTCTGGATGATCCCACAAGGATACCACCTTGATAGAGAGGTAGAGTTTGGGATTGATCTTCTTCCCAATACTGAGCCTCTTTCTATTCCTCTTTACCGTATGACCCTTGCAGAATATAAGGGGTTGAAAGAGCAACTCAAAGATCTACTAGATAAGGGTTTTATAAGGCCCAATATTTCTCCTTGGGGTGCTCCTGTATTGTTTGTCAGAAAGAAAGATGGCTCTTTGCGTATGTGCATTGATTACTGCCAACTGGATAAAGTCACCATAAAAAATAAGTACCCCTTTTCCGAGAATAGATGATTTAATTGACCAATTGCAAGGTGCAAGTTATTTCTCAAAGATAGACCTTCGTTCTGGCTATCATAAAATAAAAGTTAAGGAGTGTGACATCCCACAAACCGCTTTCTGAACTCGTTATAGCCATTTTGAGTTTCTTATTATGTCTTTCGGGTTAACTAATGCCCCAGCAGCTTTCATGGACCTCATGAATCGAGTGTTCAGACCATATCTGGATATGTTTTTCATAGTGTTCATCGAGGATATATTGGTGTACTTCTTTAGTGAGGATGAACATTCTAATCTTCTCTGAACTGTCTTGCAAACCCTTAGAGATCACAAGTTATTTGCCAAGTTCAGTAAATGTGAGTTTTGGCCAAGGTCAGTTGCTTTTTTGGGTCATATCATTTCTTCCGAGGGTATTAGAGTTGATCCCTAAAAGACCAAAGCTGTTAGAAATTGGCCTAGACCTATTTCTCCAACAGATATCTGAAGTTTCTTAGGTTTAGCAGGCTATTATCGCCGTTTTGTTGAGGGTTTCTCCTCTATAGCATCTCCTATAACTCGGTTAACCCAAAAGAAAGTGAAGTTCTTGTGGTTTGAATCTTGTGAGAAGAGTTTTCAGGAGTTAAAGACTCGACTCAGTTCATCTCCTGTTTTGACTTTGTCTGATAGTGTTGATGGTTTTGTGGTGTACTGTGATTCTTCAAGAGTTGGGTTGGGTTGCGTATTGATGCAGAAGGGTAAGGTGATAGCTTATGCTTCTAAACAATTGAAACCCCATGAGAAAAATTACCCCACCCATGACCTTGAGTTCGCTGCTGTTGTGTTTGCTTTGAAAATCTGGAGGCACTATTTGTATGGTGTCTATGTTGATGTTTTCACTAATCATAAGAGTCTACAATATGTGTTTACCCAGAGAGAATTGAATCTTAGGTAGAGACGATGGTTAAAATTATTAAAGGACTATGATATGAGTGTGCTGTACTATCTGAACAAGGCCAATGTTGTGGCGGATACTCTAAGTAGAGTGTCCATGGGTAGTTTTTCGAATATCGTAGAAGGTAAGAAAGAGCTGGCTCGTGATGTACATTATTTGGATAGATTGGGAGTTAGGTTGTTTGACTCTGCTGAAGGTAGTATAGGGGTTCAAAGTAGTTTCAAATCCTCCTTGGATTCGGAAGTGATGGAAAAGCAATACTTACATGCTAGTTTGGTCAGATTAAAGGAGTCAGTCAAGGACCAAAAAGTAGAGGTTTTCTCCCAAGGGGGAGATGGTGTGTTGAGATCACAAGGTAAATTGTGTTTCCCGAATATTGATGATCTGAGATAGAGGATTATGGCTAAAGCTCATAGGGTGGGATATTCTATTTATCCTGGTGCCACCAAAATGTATCGAGACCTGGTGGTATAATGCAAGAGATTAGTATTCCCACCTGGAAGTGGGAAGAGATAAATATGGACTTCGTGATTGGTTTACCTCCTTCCCAATGCAATCATGATTCCACTAGGGTTGTGGTTAATAGGTTGACTAAATTTGCTCACTTTTTGCCTCTTCATACTTCATATACTGCTGAGGATCATGCTAGATTTTATATCCGAGAGCTAGTCAGACTGCATGGTGTTCCCTTGTCTATCATTTCAGCTAGGAGAACTTAGTTCACTTCACAATTTTGGAATGCTTTTCAGAAGGGTCTTGGTACCCAAGTGCTTTTGAGTTCTGCCTTTCATCCGCAGACCGATGGTCAGGATGAGCGGACTATCCAGTCCTTACAGGATATGTTGAGATCTTATGCCCTTGACTTTAAGGGAATTTGGGATGATCATTTATCGTTGATAGAGTTTGTTTACAATAACAGTTTCCACGCTAGTATTGGCATGGTTCGGTGTGAAGCCTTATATGGGAGGAAGTGTAGATCACCTATAGGTTGGTTCGAGGTGGGTAAAGCGACCGTGAGTGGTCCTGATTCGGTATTTGAGGCTATGAAAAAAGTTAAGTTGATTAGGGAAATATTTAAAACTGTGCAGAGTCATCTAAAGTCAAATATAGATGTTAGAAGGAGAGACCTTGAGTTTTAAGTTGGTGGCCTAGTGTATCTGAAAATTTCACCCATGTGGAGGGTGAAGAGATTGGCAAAGAAGGGGAAGCTTAGTCTCCGTTATGTTGGTCCTTACAAAATTTTTAGCCGTGTTGGTAAGGTAGCTTATGAGGTTGAGTTGCCTTCTGTGTTGTCCTCTGTTCATCCAATAATCCATGTCTCCATGCTTAGAAAGCATATTAGCGATGTTGTGGTAGTTCATTCCTCTGTGAGTGCTGACATTCAAGAAAATTCTTCTTTTGATGAGATTCCTATTGAGATTCATGCTTTCAGTGTCCGAACACTAAGGAACAAAGAAATTCCCTTGGTCAAGGTGTTGTGGCGAAACCAATCTGTTGAGGCTGCAACTTTGGAAGCTGAGGTGGATATACGATCCAAGTACCCGCACCTATTTTCTGTGAACTCCCATCAAGCCGAAGGTACCATTCTTTCCTAAGTCATGCACATTTGATAAAAGTTGCAGCAGTTCAGTTGTCATTTATTATGTGTTCAACTGAAGTTTCTTGAATTGATGCATTCTATGTTGCATTCATACTAAGAAACGATGTGGAGATGAGTCTAACGAATGGTTTCAGTTGTATGCTCTATTCCCTATCTAATCTTGGTATGTCTAGCGTCATTAAAGGATGAATGTTTCCAAGGGGGGATGCTGTAATACCCCAGGAAATTTTTCGTTGAAATTTTGTGTGTTGGGTTCTATCTTCTAAAATAAATTATAAATTTTCTTTGTGGAATGTCTTAGATTATGACCCACTATTGCGTATATTATCGAATAAGCTTTCCAACTATATGTGGATCATCCAAAACGGATACCCGAGCAACGAGTTATGAATATTCCGATCGAATCGTGAATAGTAATAAACAGTAAAACGTGCAGGAAAAAGTACTAAGGCCTGGCGTATTTTTGCTCCAACTTTAAATGATCATAACTCCTTGTACATAATGATCTGGGTGATTTTCTATATATCAATGGAAAGCTCTGCGAGTCCTCTTTCCAATGAAACTCGTTTCATCCAATTTGGATATTGGAGAAAAGTATTATGGTTGATCTACTTCAGACGATCAAAATAGTCCACCAAAGGACAGATTCTAGAATTTTTTAATTTTTAGGGGTGTTTTAGTCATTCCTCCTCACGCAAAATCCGTCCAAACCCTATATTAAAGCATATTAGAAGCATTATATGTTATATTTCATCAAATTCCCTCAAAAAGAAAACCTAAGCTCCTACATCCAACTTCAAGAACCTCCGAAGTTCATCATTAATTCTGCAAATTTATTCAAGATTCCAAGTTCCTAGTTCAAGAACTCCAAGAACCATCATTCAAAGGCACAATTAACATCTCAAAAATGAGTATCGATCTAAAGTTCATCATTCATGGTATGTGGGGTTTTTCAACAAGGACTCTCTTTCATTCTTGTGCCCAAAAGTAATTTTCTTTATAAAGGCATGATTTTTATTTAATTTTTACAAATTTGAAGCATAAACCCATATCTTATGATGATTATAATGAGATATTGATGTTTATGATTTTGGAAGATGAATTTACAAGTGTGGAGATATAAAGCATGAATCTTGAACGATATTTATCATGATTTTAATATTTGGATCATGAATCCCCATTGGAAATTATGGTTTTTTTGAGAAAGCGTGTGTTATAAGCACGTTGATGTTGAATATTTGAGATATTTTTAATGATTTGACCTTTTTGTCTTAATGGAGTTGTTTTGAACAGGAGTATGAAAGAATCTACAACGTGGTTGATTTTGATAGATGGGAAGCATGATGGCTCCCAATGTATGTTTATATATTACTGAAGTTGTTTTGTTGGGGATTGTCTTTAAGATGATCTGAGCTAAGTTTGGGAGAAATCTATAGCACCGAGTAGGAGGTATAAAGCGACCTTAATTCCCTAGAACTACGTGCCCCTATAGGAGTGATCCTGAGGCTGATTCATATAGTGATCACTAGTTTGTGTGGATTTGATATTAATAATCCTACTCCGATGGCAATGATAGGACGGCTCTCCCCAATGTGGGTTGTATGTTGGACTCTGTATAGCTCAAATGGTTTATGTCAATTATAGGATCTCCCAGTGTGTGTGTGTTTTCTTGTGTCTATGTTGAATGGTGAAGTGATTTGAAAGTGGAATTGTGAAAGTTATTCTTTCGAAAGCTTTAAATGATATTTACATTATGAGAATTGATATTCTCGATGAACTGAAAGTGATTGACAAATTATATGATAACTCACATGTGTTATTGTACTTATTTCATTCTCTCATGATTATGATGATTTTCTTCAGGCTATGTGAGTATTTCATACATCCTTCATATTTGTTATAAATATTTATGATGATGATGTTTATACAACTGCATACACCCTATATACTCTGTTTCTTTCCATGGTACTGACCCACATCTTTGTATGTGGGCTACATTTTCTCGGAATATAGGTTGAGGTGCTCAGTTCCAGGTTCGACAGTGATTCTTCTGGCATGTTGTTCTACATCCTCTGCTGTGGTGAGTCCTCATGTTCTAAGGACATGATGTGTGATATTGGTTTCACGGAATTATTTACATTTGATAGCTGAGTTTGAGTCAGTTGGGGCATCTCAACGGCTTGCTGGTTTTATTGATTTTTTTAGAGGCTTGTCAGACTAGTATAGATGTTAGGAGTTGACTAATAAGTCATATTTTGTTATCTTTCTAAAATTCTTTTATTCTTTGATGATGATTACTCTATTGATATTTGAGGGTTATATATATAAACCACATTTATTTGTGTTGAATTGAATGAAAATGGCTCAAAGGGTTAGCTTGGGCCTACTCATAGCCTTAAGCACCGTGTGATGCTCCGAGAACCATTTTTGGGGCGTTACAAACTTGGTATCTGAGCCTAAGGTTTTAAGATGTCCTAGGGCGTCTGACAAGCCACGTTAAGTAGAGTCCTAATCATCGGTGTGTAGTACGCCACATCTATGAGCAACAGGCTACAAGACATTTTAGGAAAAAGTGTGATTTTTTTTCAGAAGTCTACCATGCTTAAAGTGTGTCTCTCTACTTTTGATTCGTGCTTTCATCTTTCAGAAATATGTCTCCACGTCGAGCGAGAAGAAATAATGATGGTCACTAACCTCAACCCGCTGGCCCATTGAATGAAATCGTGTCTCATGCTAAATTTTGGGCAACTTTTTAGGCACTGCCCTAAGCTGTTACTGCAAATGTTTAGGCCAACTCAGCCCCTGCTTCACACCAGCAGGGAGGTGATTTAGCTGCTGCCAGGATCCGTGACTTCATGCGGATGAATCCACAGTTGTTTTTATAGGAGGTATGGAAGATTACTCAGGTGATGCATGTATCTAAGGAACATAGTGTGGAGTTTGCTGTGTATAGGTTGAAAAACCTTGCTTATGACTGGGTTGTTGCTTGGAGAAAAGGTAGAGGTGAGGGAGCTATCCCTACAACTTGGCAAGAGTTCCTGGATGCATTCCTGGATAAGTTTTTCCCTTTGGAGATGAGAGAGGTAAAGGTGGAAGAGTTTATAAACTTGCGACAGGGCTCTATGGCTAATAGGGAGCACTGTCTAAAGTTCAATCAGTTGGCCAAGTATGCTGCTGACTTAGTGGCTGATAATCGGGCTAGTATGACTAAGTTTGTGATAGGAGTGTCTAGTTATGTGGTTAAGGAGTGTAGGTCTGCTATACTGAATAGTGAGATGAATCTTTCTAGGCTGATGACTCATGCCCAATAGATTGAGGTAGAAAAATTAAGGAGAGAGATAGAATGAGAGGGAATAAGAGAGCTAGGTCTGAGTAGCACGAATAGGGTTAGACTAGATGGAAGGGAGGGAGCCTACCTCAGTATCAGCATCGTTCATCTATGCCAGCACCATCATATGCTAGTGCTCCCATGTCTAGAGGTAGGCAGGAGAAAGGCAGCAGGTCATATGCATCCAGGTCCCAGTACAGTGCTGGCAGTAAGCCAAATCGTCCCTTGTGTCCTAAGTGTGGTAGGACTCATTCGGGTAAGTGATAGGGTGAGAAGAGGGGTTGTTTTTGGTGTGGTGACATGGGTCATAGAGTTAGAGATTGCCCACATGATGGACAAGGGCGTTGTGACTATCGCCCTCAGACCTAGACTCAGACTGTTATCTCTCCAGTTCTAGGGACTCACCCAGCCCCAGCTCAAGGCGCCTCTTCTAGCAATGCTGGCGGGCAGCGCCAGAATAGATTCTATGCTTTACCATCCCGCCAGGAATAGGGGGATTCTCCCAATGTTTTTACTAGTATGCTTTGTATATTTCAGTTGGATGTGCATGCTTTATTGGATCTTCTTTTATTTTACACCTTTGAGTACTGTGAATTTTGAAATGAGTCCTGAGATTATTCTTGAGCCTATCTTAGTTTCTACCCCAGTGGGTGATTCGATTGTTGCCCAAAAAATGTATAAAAAGTATCCTGTTACCATTCTTCGTAGAGTCTTATTGGCTGATCTAATTGAATTAGACATGGTAAATTTTCATGTGATTCTAGTTATAGACTGGATCTACCCAAGTGGTCAAGTTTTAGTTTTGGGGTGCATCCATGTTTGAGTGGTCTGAGAATCCTATGTCACCCATATGTTATTTTATCTCTTACCTCAAAGCTAGAAAGCTTATTTCCAAGGGGTGTATTTACCATTTGGTTAGAGTCAAAGATACTAAGTCTGAGACTCCAACTCTCTAGTTTGTTAACGTCATCAATGAGTTTTGTGATGTCTTTTTAGATGATCTCCCAGGGATACCTCCTGATAGAGAGATAGAGTTCGGGATTGATCTTCTTCCCGATACTGAGCCTCTTTCTATTCCTCTTTACCGTATGACCCTTGTAGAATATAAGGAGTTGAAAGAGCAACTCAAAGATCTACTAGATAAGGGTTTCGTAAGGCCCAGTGTTTTTCCTTGGGGTGCTCCTGTGTTGTTTGTGAGAAAGAAAGATGGCTCTTTGCGTATGTGCATTGATTACCGCCAACTGGATAAGGTTACAATAAAAAATAAGTACCCTCTTTCCGAGAATAGATGATTTATTTGACCAATTGCAAAGTGCAAGTTATTTCTCAAGGATAGACCTTCGTTCCGACTATCATCAACTCAAAGTTTGGGAGTGTGACATCCCAAAAACTGCTTTCTAAACTTGTTATAGCCATTTTGAGTTTCTTATTATGTCTTTCGGGTTAACTAATTCCCCAGCAGCTTTCATGGACCTCATGAATCGAGTGTTCAGACCATATCTGGATATGTTTGTCATAGTGTTCATCGATGATATATTGGTGTACTTTTGTAGTAAGGATGAACATTCTAATCTTCTCTGAACTGTCTTGCAAACCCTTAGAGATCACAAGTTATTTGCCAAGTTCAGTAAATGTGAGTTTTGGCCAAGGTCAGTAGCTTTTTTGGGTCATATCATTTCTTCCGAGGGTATTAGAGTTGATCCCTAAAAGACCAAAGCTGTTAGAAATTGGCCTAGACCTATTTCTCCAATAGATATCTAAAGTTTCTTAGGTTTAGCTGGCTATTACCGCCGTTTTGTTGAGGGTTTCTCCTCTATAGCATCTCCTATGACTCGGTTGACCCAAAAGAAAGTGAAGTTCTTGTGGTTTGAATCTTGTGACAAGAGTTTTCAGGAGTTAAAGACTCGACTCACTTCATCCCCTATTTTGACTTTGTCTGATAGTATTGATGGTTTTGTGGTGTACTGTGATTCTTCAAGAGTTGGGTTGGGTTGCGTATTGATGCAGAAGGGTAAGGTGATAGCTTATGCTTCTAAACAGTTGAAACCCCATGAGAAAAATTACCCCACCCATGACCTTGAGTTCGCTACTATTGTGTTTGCTTTGAAAATATGGAGGAACTATTTGTATGGTGTCCATGTTGATGTTTTCACTGATCATAGGAGTATACAATATGTGTTTACCTAGAGAGAATTGAATCTTAGGCACAGACGATGGTTAGAATTGTTAAAGGACTATGATATGAGTGTGCTGTACTATCTGAACAAGGCCAATGTTGTGGCGGATACCCTAAGTAGAGTGTCCATGAGTAGTTTTTCTAATGTGGTAGAAGGTAAGAAAGAGCTGGCTCATGATGTACATCATTTGGATAGATTGGGGGTTAGGTTGTTTGACTCTGCTGAAGGTAGTATAGGGGTTCAAAGTAGTTTCAAATCCTCCTTGGATTCGGAAGTGATGGAAAAGCAATACTTACATGCTAGTTTGGTCAGACTGAAGGAGTCAGTCAAGGACCAAAAAGTAGAGGTTTTCTCCCAAGGGGGAGATGGTGTGTTGAGATTGCAAGGTAGATTGTGTTTCTCGAATGTTGATGATCTGAGATAGAAGATTATGGCTAAAGCGCATGGGGCGCAATATTCTATTCATCCTGGTGCCACAAAGATGTATCGAGACCTGGCGTTATAATGCAAAGTTTAGTATTCCCACCTGGAAGTGGGAAGAGATAAATATGGACTTCGTGATTGGTTTACCACTTTCCCGACGCGATCATGATTCTACTAGGGTTGTGGTTAATAGGTTGACTAAGTTTGCTCATTTTTTGCCTCTTCATACTTCATATACTGCTGAGGATTACGCTAGATTTTATATCCAAGAGCTAGTCAGACTGCATGGAGTTCCCTTGTCTATCATTTCGGAAAGAGGTACTTAGTTCACTTCGCAATTTTGGAAAGCTTTTCAGAAGGGTCTTGGTACCCAAGCGCTTTTGAGTTTTCCTTTTCATCCGCAGACCGATGGTCAGGATGAGCGGACCATCCAGACCTTAGAGTATATGTTAAGAGCTTGTGCACTTGACTTTGAGGGAAGTTGGGATGATCACTTATCGTTGATAGAGTTTGCTTACAATAACAGTTTCCACTCTAGTATTGGCATAGATCCGTTTGAAGCCTTATATGGGAGGAAGTGTAGATCACCCATAGATTGGTTCGAGGTGGGTGAAGCGGCTGTTAGTGGTCATGATTCGGTATTTGAGGCTATGGAAAAAGTTAAGTTTATTAGGGAAATGTTGAAAACTGTGCAGAGTCATCTGAAGTCATATACAGATGTTAGAAGGAGAGACCTTGAGTTTGAAGTTGGTGACCTAGTGTATATAAAAATTTCACCCATAAGGAGGGTGAAGAGATTCGCAAAGAAGGGAAAGCTTAGTCTCCGTTATGTTGGTCCTTACAAAATTTTTAGCCGTGTTGGTAAGGTAGCTTATGAGGTTGAGTTGCCTTCTGTGTTGTCCTCTGTTCATCCAATAATCCATGTCTCCATGCTTAGAAAGCATATTAGCGATGTTGTGGTAGTTCATTCCTCTGTGAGTGCTGACATTCAAGAAAATCTTTCTTTTGATGAGATTCCTATTGAGATTATTGCTTTTAGTGTCCGAAGACTAAGGAACAAAGAAATTCCCTTGGTCAAGGTATCGTGGTGAAACCAATCTGTTGAGGGTGCAACATATGAAGCTGAGGTGGATATACGATCCAAGTACCCGCACCTATTTTCTGTGAACTCCCATCAAGCCGAAGGTACCATTCTTTCCTAAGTCATGCACATTTGATAAAAGTTGCAGCAGTTCAGTTGTCATTTATTTTGTGTTCAACTGTAGTTTCTTGAATTTATGCATTCTATGTTGCATTTATACTAAGAAACGATGTGGAGATGACTCTAACGAATGGTTTTAGCTGTATGCTCTATTCCCTATCTAATCTTTGCATGTCTAGCATCATTCAAGGATGAATGTTTCCAAGCGGGGGATGCTGTAATACCCCGGGAAATTTTTTGTTAAAATTTTGTGCGTAAACGTGTTGGGTTCTATCTTCTAGAATAAATTATAAATTTTTTGTGAGGAATGTCTTAGATTATGACCCACTATTGCGTAGAGTATCAAATAAGCTTTCGAACGATATGTGGATCATCCAAAATGGACACCCGAGTGACGAGTTATGAACATTCCGATCGAACCATGAATAATAATGAACAGTAAAATGTGCAGGAAAAAGTACTGAAGCCTGACGTATTTTTTCTCCAACTTTAAATGATCATAACTGCTTGTACATAATGATCTGGGTGATCTAATATATATCAATGAAAAGCTCTGCGAGTCCTCTTTCCAAAGAAATAGGTTTCATCCAATATAAATATTGGAGAAAAACGTTATGGCTGATCTACTTCAGACTATCAAAATAGCCCACCAAAGGACAGATTCTAGAATTTTTTGATTTTTAGGGGCGTTTTGGTCATTCCCCCTAACCTAAAATCCATCCAAACCCTATATTAAAGTATATTAGAAGCATTATATGTTATATTTCATCAAATTCCCTCAAAAAGAAAACCTAAGCTCCTACATCCAACTTCAACAACCTCCGAAGTTCACCAATAATTCTGCAAATTAATTAAAGATTCCAAGTTCCTAGTTCATGCACTCCAAGAACAATCATTCAAAGGCACGATTAACATCTCAAAAATGAGTATCGATCTAATGTTCATCATTCAAGGTATGTGGGGTTTTTCAACAAGAAATCTCTTTCGTTTTTGTGCCCAAAAGTAATTTTCTTTATAATAGGGCATGATTTTTATTTAATTTTTATGAATTTGAAGCATGAACCTATATCTTATGATTATTATTATGAGATATTGATGTTTATGATTTTGAAAGATGAATTTACATATGTGGAGATATAAAGCTTGAATCTTGAACGATATTTATCATGATTTTGATATTTGGATCATGAATCCCAATTGGAAATTATGTTTTTTTTTAGAAAGTGTGTGTTATAAACACGTTGATGTTGAATATTTGAGATATTTTGAATGATTTGACCTTTTTGTCTTAATGGAGTTGTTTTGAACTGGAGTATGAAAAAAATCCACAACGTGGTTGATTTTGATAGATGGGAAGCATGATGGCTCCCGATGTATATTTATATATTACTGAAGTTGTTTTGTTGTGGATTGTCTTTAAAATGATTTGAGCTAAGTCTGGGAGATATCTTTAGCACCGAGTGGGAGGTATAAAGCGACCTTACTTCCCCAGAACTACGTTCCCCCATAGGAGTGATCCTGAGGCTGATTTATATAGTGATCACTAGTTTTTGTGGATTTGATATCGATAGTCCTACTCTGATGGCAAGGATAGGACGGCTCTCCCCAACGTGGGTTGTATGTCGGACTCTATGTAGCTCAAATGGTTTATGTCGATTATAGGATCTCCCATTGTGTGTGTTTACTTGTGTCTATGTTGAATGGTGAAGTGATTTGAATGTGGAATTGTGAAAGTTATTCTTTCGAAAGATTTAAATGATATTTACATTATGAGAATTGATATTCTTGATGAACTAAAAGTGATTGACAAATTATATGATAACTCACACGAGCTATTGTACTTATTTCATTCTCTCGTGATTATGATGATTTTCTTCAGGCTATGTGAGTATTTCATACATCCTTCATATTTGTTATAAATATTTATGATGAAGATGTTTATACAACTGCATACACCCCATATACTCGGTTCCTTTCCATGGTACTGACCCACATATCCGAATGTGGGCTACATTTGCTCGGAATATAGGTTCAGGTGCTCAGTTCCAGGTTCGACAGTGATTCTTTTGGCATGCTATTCTACCTCCTCTGCTATGGTGAGTCCTCATGTTCCGAGGACATGATGTCTGATGTTGGTTTCACGGAATTATTTACATTTGATAACTGAGTTTGAGTCAGTTGGGGCATGTCTCAATGGCTCGCTGGTTTTATTTATTTTCTTAGAGGATGGTCAGACTAGTATAGATGTTAGGAGTTAACTAATATGTTGTATTTTGTTATATTTCTAAAATTCTTTTATTCTTGGATGATGATTACTCTTTTTATATTTGAGGGTTATATTTGCAAACCCCGTTTATTTGTGTTGAATTGAATGAAAATGGATCAAAGGGTTAGCTTGGGACTACTCATAGCCTTAAGCACCGTGTGATGCTCCGAGACCCATTTTTTGGGCGTTACAAACTTGGCATCCAAGCCTAAGGTTTTAAAGTGTCCTAGGGAGTCTGACAAGCCGCGTTAAGTAGAGTCCTGATCATTGGTGTGTAGCACACCATATCTATGGGCAAGAGGCTACAAGATGTTTTAGGAAAAAGAGTGATTTTTTCTTTCAGAAGTCTATCGTGCTTAAAGTGTCTCTCTCTGCTATTGATTCGTGCTCTCCTCTTTCGGAAATATGGCTCCATGTCGAGCGAGAAGAAATAATGATGGTCGGCAACCTCAACCCGCTGACCCATTGAACGAAAACGTGTCTCATGCTGAATTTCCGGCAACTTTTCAAGCACTGGTCCAAGCTATTACTAAAAATATTCAGGTCAACCCGGCCGTGAGTCCACACCAGTAGGGAGGTGATTTAGCTGCTGCTAGGATCCGTGACTTTATACGGATGAATCCACTAGAATTCTATGGGTCCATGTCTGATGTGGATCCACGGTTGTGTTTAGAGGAGGTGCAGAAGATTACTCAGGTGATGCACGTATCTAAGGAACATAGTGTGGAGTTGCCTATGAATAGGTTGAAAAACCTTGCTTATGACTGGGTTGTTGCTTGGAGGAAAGGTAGAGGTGAGGGAGCTATCCCTACAACTTGGCAAGAGTTCTTGGATGCATTCATGGATAAGCTTTTCCCTATGGAGATGAGGGAGGTAAAGGTGGAAGAGTTTGTAAACCTACGATAGGGCTCTATGACTGTTAGGGAGTACTGTCTAAAGTTCAATCAGTTGGCCAAGTATGCTCCTGACTTAGTGGCTGATAATCGGGGTAGTATGAGTAAGTTTGAGACAAGAGTGTGTAGTTATGTGGTTAAGAAGTGTAGATCTGCTATACTAAATAGTGAGATGAATCTTTCTAGGGTGATGACTCATGCCCAACAGATTAAGGTAGAAAAGATTAAGAAGAGATATAGAATGAGAGGGATTAAGAGAGCTAGGTCTGAGCAGCATAGATAGGGTTAGACTAGATCGCAGGGAGGGAGTCACCCTTAGTATCAGGATTGTTCATCTATGCTAGCACCGTCATCTGCTAGTGCTCCCGTATCTAGAGGTAGGCAGGAGAAAGGTAACAGGTCATATGCATCTAGGTCCCAGTACAGTGCTGGCAGTAAGCCAAATCATCCCCTGCGTCCTAAGTGTGGTAGGGCTCATTCGGGTATGTCATCGGGTAAGAAGAGGGGTTGTTTCAAGAGTGTTTACATGGGTCACAGAGTTAGAGATTGTTCACATGATGGACAAGGGCATTGTGACTCTCGCCCTCAGACCCTGACTCAGACTGTTATTTCTCCAGTTCCAGCAACTCGCCCAGCCCCTGCTCAGGGCGCCTTTTCTAGTAATGCTGGCGGGCAGCGCCAGAATAAATTCTATGTTTTGCCATCCCGCCAAGAACAGGGGGATTCTCCTGATATTTTTACTGGTATGCTTTGTATATTTCAGTTTGACGTGTATGTTTTATTGGATCCTGAATCCAGTTTCTCCTATTTCACACCTTTGATTACTGTGAATTTTGAAATGAGTCCTGAGATTATTCCTGAGCCTATCGTAGTTTCTACCCCAGCGGGTGATTCAGTTATTTCCTAAAAAGTGTATAAAAAGTATCCTGTTACCGTTCTTCATAGATTCTTGTTGGATGATCTGACTGAGTTAGACATGGTAAATTTTCATGTGATTCTGGGTATGGACTGGCTGTATTCATCTTATGCCTCTATTCATTGTCGGACCCGAGTGGTCAAGTTTCAGTTTTTGGGTGCATCCATGATTGAGTGGTCTGAGAATTCTGTGTCACCCATGAGTTATTTTATCTCTTACCTCAAAGCTAGAAAGCTTATTTCTAAGGGGTGTATTTACCATTTGGTTAGAGTCAAACACACTAAGTCTGAGACTCCAACTCTTTAGTCTATTAACGTCATCAATGAGTTTTCTGATGTCTTTTCGGATGATCTCCTAGGGATACCTCCTGATAGAGAGATAGAGTTCAAGATTGATCTTCTTCCCGATACTCTGCCTGGATACCTCCTGATAGAGAGATAGAGTTCGATATTGATCTTTTTCCTGACACTCTGCCTCTTTCTATTTCTCTTTACCATATGACCCCATCAGAATATAAGGAGTTGAAAGAGCAACTCAAAGATCTACTAGATAAGGGTTTCATAAGGCCCAGTGTTTCTCCTTGGGGTGCTCCTGTGTTGTTTCTGAGAAAGAAAGATGGCTCTTTGCGTATGTGCATTGATTACCGCAAACTGGATAAAGTCACCATAAAAAATAAGTACCCCCTTTCTGAGAATAGATGATTTGTTTGACCAATTGCAAAGTTCAAGTTATTTCTCAAAGATAGACCTTTGTTCCGGCTATCATCAACTCAAAGTTAGGGAGTGTGAAATCCCAAAAACCGCTTTCTAAACTCGTTATTGCCATTTTGAGTTTCTTATTATGTGTTTTGGGTTCACTAATGCCCCAGCAGCTTTCATGGACCTCATGAATCGAGTGTTCAGACCATATCTGGATATGTTTGTCATAGTGCTCATCGATGATATATTGGTGTACTTCTGTAGTGAGAATGAACATTCTAATCATCTTCGAACTATCTTGCAAACCCTTAGAGATCACAAGTTATTTGCCAAGTTCAGTAAGTGTGAGTTTTGGCTAAGGTCAGTTGCTTTTCTGGGTTATATTATTTCTTTTGAGGGTATTAGAGTTTATCCCTAAAAGACCAAAGCTGTTAGAAATTGGCCTAGACCTATTTCTCCAACTGATATCCAAAGTTTCTTAGGTTTAGCTGGCTATTAGCGCTGTTTTGTTGAGGGTTTCTCCTCTATAGCATCTCCTATGACTCGGTTAACCCAAAAGAAAGTGAAGTTCTTGTGGTTTGAATCTTGTGAGAAGTGTTTTCAAGAGTTGAAGACTCGACACACTTCAGCCCCTGTTTCGACTTTGTCTGATGGTGTTGATGGTTTTGTGGTGTGCTGTGATGCTTCAAAAGTTGGGTTGGGTTACGTATTCATGCAGAGGGTAAGGTGATAGCTTATGATTCTAGACAGTTGAAACCCCATGAGAAAAATTACCCCACCCATGACCTTGAGTTGGCTGCTGTTGTGTTTGCTTTGAAAATCTGGAGACACTATTTGTATGGTGTCCATGTTGATGTTTTCACTGATTATAAGAGTCTGCAGTATGTGTTTTCCAAGAGAGAATTAAATCTTAGGCAGAGACGATGGTTAGAATTATTAAAGAACTATGATATGAGTGTGTTGTACCATCTGGGCAAGGCCAATGTTGTGGCTGATGCCCTAAGTAGAGTGTCCATGGGTAGTTTTTCAAATGTGGTAGAAGGTAAGAAAGGGTTGGCTCGTGATGTACATCGTTTGGCTAGATTGGGGGTTAGGTTGTTTGACTCTGCTGAAGGTAGTATAGGGTTTCAAAGTAGTTTCGAATCCTCCTTGGATTCAGAAGTGAAGGAAAAGCAATATTTACATGCTTGTTTGGTCAGACTGAAAGAGCCTGTCAAGGACCAAAAAGTAGAGGTTTTCTTCGAAAGGGGAGATGGGGTGTTGAGATTGCAAGGTAGATTTTGTTTCCCGAATGTTGATGATCTGAGATAGAGGATTATGGCTAAAGTGCATGGGGAGCGATATTCTATTCATCCAGTGTCACTAAGATGTATCGAGACTTGCGGGAAATTTACTAGTGGAGTGCTATGAAGAAAGATATAGCAACGTTTGTAGCTAAGTGTGCAACATGCCAACAGGTTAAGGTTGAACACCAAAGACGTGATGGTATAATGCAAGAGTTTAGTATTACCACTTAGAAGTGGGAAGAGATAAATATAAACTTCGTGATTGGTTTACCTCCTTCCCAACGCCATCATGATTCCACTAGGGTTGTCATTAATAGGTTGACTATGTTTGCTCATTTTTTACCTCTTCATACTTTATATACTGCTGAGGATTACGCTAGATTTTATATCCGAGAGCTAGTCATACTTTATGAAGTTCCCTTTTCTATCATTTCGGATAGGGGTACTTAGTTCACTTTGCAATTTTGGAAAGCTTTTCAGAAGGGTCTTGGTACCCAAGTACTTTTGAGTTCTGCTTTTCATCCGCAGACCGATGGTCAGGATGAGTGGACCATCTAGATCTTAGAGGATATGTGGAGAGCCTGTGCACTTGACTTTAAGGGAAGTTGGGATGATCACTTATCATTTATAGAGATTGCTTACAATAACAGTTTCCACTCTAGTATTGGCATGGCTCCGTTTGAAGCCTTATATGAGAGGAAGTGTAGATCACCCATAAGTTGGTTCGAGGTGGCTGAAGCAGCCGTGAGTAGTCCTGATTCGGTATTTGAGGCTATGGAAAAAGTTAAGTTGATTAGGGAAATATTTAAAATAGCGCAGAGTCATCTGAAGTCATATGCAGATGTTAGAAGGAGAGACCTTGAGTTTTAAGTTGGTGACCTAGTGTATCTAAAAATTTCACCCATGAGGAGGGTGAAGAGATTCGCAAAGAAGGGGAAGCTTAGTCTCCGTTATGTTGGTCCTTACAAAATTCATAGCCGTGTTGGTAAGGTAGCTTATGCGGTTGAGTTGCCTTCCGTGTTGTCCTCTGTTCATCCAATATTCCATATCTCCATGCTTAGAAAGAATATTAGCGATGCTGTGGTAGCGGATTCCTCTGTTAGTGCTGACATTCAAGAAAATCTTTCTTTTGATGAGATTCCTATTGAGATTCTTGATTTCAGTGTCCAAAGACTAAGGAACAAAGAAGTTCCCTTGGTCAAGGTGTTGTGGCGAAGCCAATCTGTTGAGGGTGCAACTTGGGAAACTGAGTTAGATATACAATCCAAGTACCCGCACCTATTTTTTGTGAACTCCCATCAAGCCAAAAGTACTATTCTTTTCTAAGTCATGCACATTTGATAAAAGTTGCAGCAGTTCAGCTGTCATTTATGATGTGTTCAACTGTAGTTTCTTGAATATATGCATTCTATGTTGCATTTGGAGTGAGAAAAGATGTGGAGATGAGTCTAACGAATGGTTTCAGCTGTATGCTCAATTCCCTATGTAATCTTGGCATGTCTAGCATCATTCAAGGATGAATGTTTCCAAGGGGGGGATGTTGTAATACCCCGAGAAATTTTTCAATGAAATTTTGTGCGTAAGCGTGTTGGGTTCTATCTTCTAGAATAAATTATAAATTTTTTGTGTGGAATGTCTTACATTATGACCCATTATTACATTATGACTCACCATTAATTCTCCAAATTTATTCAAGATTCCAAGTTCCTAGTTCAAGAACTCCAAGAACTATCATTCAACGGCACGATTAACATCTCAAAAATGAGCATCGATGTAAAGTTCATCATTCAAGGTATGTGGGGTTTTTCAACAAGAACTCTCTTTTGTTCTTGTGCTGAAAAGTAATTTTCTTTAAAAAGGCATGATTTTTATTAGATTTTTACAAATTTGAAGCATGAACCCATATCTTATGATGATTATTATGAAATCTTGATGTTTATGATTTTGAAAGATGAATTTACATGTGTGGAGATATAAAGCATGAATCTTGAACGATATTTATCATGATTTTGATATTTGGGTCGTGAATCCCCATTGAAAATTGTGTTTTTTTTAGAAGGTGTGTGTTATAAGCACGTTGATGTTAAATATTTGAGATATTTTAAATGATTTGACCTTTTGGTTTTAATGGAGTTAGTTTGAACTCGAGTGTGAAAGAAATCCAACACGTGGTTGATTTTGATAGATGGGAAGCATGATGGCTCCCGATTTATATTTACATATTACTGAAATTGTTTTGTTGTGGATTGTCTTTGAAATGATCTGATATATGTCCGGGAGAAATCTTTAGCACCGAGTGGGAGGTATAAAGCGACCTTACTTTTCTAGAACTACGTGCCCCCATAGTAGTAAGCCTGAGGCCGATTTATATAGTGATCACTAGTTTGTGTGGATTTGATATCGATAGTCCTACTCCGATGGCAAGGATGGGATGGCTCTCCCCCACATGGGTTGTACGTTGGACTCCATGTAGCTCTCATGGTTTATGCCGGTTATAGGATCTCCCAGTGTGTATGTGTTTCCCTATGTCTATGGTGAATGGTGAAGTGATTTGAAAATGAAATTGTGCAAGTTATTCTTTCGAAAGATTTAAATGATATTTACATTATGAGAATTTATATTCTTGATGAACTGAAAGTGATTGACAAATTATATGATGACTCACATGTGTTATTGTACTTCTTTCATCCTCTCATGATTATGATGATTTTATTTGGGCTATGTGAGTCTTTCATACATCCTACATATTTATTTTAAATATTTATGATGATGATGTTTATACAACTGCATACACCCCCAAATACTCGGTTCCTTTCCATGGTACTAACCTACATCTTCGGATATGGGCTACATTTTCGCGAAATATAGGTTCAGGTACTCAGTTCCAGGTTCGATAGTGATTCTTCGAGCACGCTGTTCTACATCCTCTGTTATGGTGAGTCCTCATTTTTCGATGATGTGATGTCTGATGTTGGGTTCACGAAATTGTTTACATTTGATAATTGCATATGAGTCAGTTGGAGCAGGTCTTAATGGCTCTCTAGTTTTATTGATTTTCTTAGAGGCTTGTTAGACTAGTATAGATGTTAGGAGCTGACTAATAAGTCATATTTTTTTATCATTCTGAAATTCTTTTATTCTTGGATGATGATTACTCTGTTGATATTTGAGGGTTATTTGAGGAAACCCTGTTGATTTGTGTTGAACTGAATGAAAATGGCTCAAAGGGATTGCTTGGGGCTACTCGTAGCCTCAAGCACCGTGTGATGTTTTGGGACCCATTTTTTGGGGCGTTACAGAGATAGAGTACAATAAGTGAAATTTAGGCTGAATTATAAGGAGGTAAAGTTCAAGGTATGCCAGTTGATGAAGCAATTGAGGTACATAAGTGGTGTCTCAGTTATTGATGTCATTGATAAAATTTATATTAAGGTAGAAAAACCATAGTTTTAGTGAAGATGAATTTTGATTGGGAGGACATCAAATATTATGATGAGACAGGTAGTGCATTGGCTAGAATAGGGTCATATCCTTATGCCCCAAAGAAGTTGGACATGGACTTGAAAAAAATGCCAACCTCTCCCGCGAAACCATCTTATTTGAACCACCAGTGTTAGAACTTAAAAATTTATTAGGCAATCCGAGATATGTATTAATGGGTGAGAAGAACACATTCTATGATTATATCTACTAACCTGATAAAACAGAAGACGGAAACACTTGTTTCTATGTAGTAAAAGTAAAAATAGGAAATAATTGGATAATTGTTAAAATTATTAGAATTTCATAAGACATGTGTACAGATGTGATACAATTAAAATAATAGTGTGTTCTCGCCATTAAAAATTAGTGAAGACTTAACCCACTAGTACAAGAGGTGGTAAAAAAAGATAATCAAGTTTCTCGATGCAGGACTTGTCTACCCGATCTCAAATAGTAAGTGGGTAAGTCCGGTTTAGTTTTTCCTAAAGATAGGGGCATGAAAATAGTGGCAAATGAGAAAAATAATTTGACTTGATTAAGGCTGGTCACTAGTTAAGGGTTTGTATGGATTAAATAAATATTAATGCTTGGACACCTTGAGATCACTTTCTAATTCCATTTATGGTCCAAATGATTGATAGGCAGGTAGGAAGAGGCTAGTACTTCTCTCTGGATGGTTACTTAGGGTTTCCTCAAATATTCATTGCACCTAAATACCAAGCCAAGACTACACTTACATGCCCATATGGGACATTAGCCTTCAAGTGAATGTACTTTTAGTTCTATAATGCTCCTGCAAATTTCCTAAGGTGTATGATGTCGGTTTTGTCTAATGCAGTGGAAGACACTTTGGTTATGCATATAGATGACTTCTTTCTGCTAGGTGATAACTTTGAAGACTACTTGGTAAATCTCAGTCATGCCTTACAAAGATGTGAAGAGTTAAATCTTGTGATTAACTGGGAATATTGCCACATTATAGTAAAGAAGGGCCTTAGAAGATCTTTAAAAAAGGAATTGAGGTAGACCATGCCAAAAGTGAGGTGATTATAAGACTATCTGATATGCCTAAACTACCACTCCATTAAAAAAGCATATATAGTCATTGTCAAATCTATAACCTAATTGAGGCTGGGGTCAATTCCTATAAGAAATATGGTGTTAACTATGATGTATGTAGTTTTAAGAACTGATAGTCAACAATTTCCATGAAATGGGTGTGTTTGTTATGATAGTTTGTAAACAAATATCCAAATTATTACTAGAGAACAATGTTAAATTGTAGAGATATAGATAAAAAAGGAAATTTGTACTAGGGTTGTTTTACCATGTCTAATATCATAATGTATGTATCAAGTATTGCATATAATTCTCTTGTAATAGGTAAATATAAAATTTATCGATGACTAATATTCACCCTAATGTTTCTCAACATCAATAGATTTATCAAAATTTTAACATTTTTAAACATAATGAACACCATATTAAAATTTGATTTCATTTTGAGTTGGTCGATCTCATTAAAGCATTAACCATTGGATGGAGGTTACAACCTTTGAATCCTAGTTGACAATCCTTTTTTTGTTTAAATTCCTTATTTCAAATGAAATAACACTAAGGCATGTGTTATTAGATTCCCTATTGTATTATTAGGGTTACTCACTTGTATGATATGTAAGTCTCATAACTTAATAGATAATTTATAATTCCCAAGCATACAACTGGGGTTACTTAAAATTCATCGCTAAGAAAACTTACCGGTAATCCTATATTTCTAATAATTTTTTAATTGACAGGAAACTACATTACCATAATCTTTCATCAATTTCTCATTGTTTCATACACTCGTTAATAAGAATGTAATATTTAAAAGAAAAGAAGTAATTTAACGAAATACATACCTTGTTGATAAAGTACTTTAGAGTTATTGTAATATGAAGAAAGCTTGAACTTGGAAATTTACCGATGATGACGGGTTGAGCTTTCAATGGTTCCAGTATATGTGCGAATTTTAAGTTAGAAAGGATGATGAAAAAGTGGTTCAATTGCACCAAGTTTTAGTGAGATGTGTGTTGAAGGGAGAGTAGTTAGGAAGAGGGTAATTTAGTGGGAAGGGGAAAAGTTTTGAAATTGATGGATTTTTATATTCTTTTTTTAATTTCTTTTAATAATTAGACAAGGAAAAAGGTTGGATCTTAGAATAACAGACAATTGTTAAAAAATGGGTCAGTTTAGGGTTAAAAGGGTAATGGGTTGAAAAAAGAATTAGGCCAAGAATATGGGTTGGGTTATTTTGACGAGATACTTTCGTTGAATTTTGGTTTATTCCTCATCAACGAGAACATCAACCTAAGACAGGATTATTCCAACTCCTAATATGGTTGATGACTTCAATTAACAGCTCATGAACTTGTTGATAACTTGCAAACTAAGTCATTAGCTGCATATAGATTGGGTGACTCCCTAATAATAATTGATTACCTGGGATGATGTTATTTCAACTTGTTGACGTCTCCTTAATTCTTTGTCATCACTATTATCTAAAATATGCCTCTCTATTCACCATAATAATGGCATAGAGTTGGCATCTCATCAACTTATTAATGGATCATCACTCCTAATTGTTACAAGTATCATCTGAAAGCAAACATTCTCCATATACACTTTAAAAAATTAATTAATCATGTTCCTAAATAAAACCTATATTAATATTAATTTTATAATAACAAGACATGGGTTTCATCCCATTAGTGCTTGATTTAACATCGTGACATGACTCAGGTCTCTTTCATCGGGCCGACATATTTCTTAATCATTTGACCATTAATTTTAAATAGTTTCCCATCATTGTTTTTAGATTCCACCACTTCAAATGGAAAAACTTGAGTAATTTTGAAATATCTAAACTATGTAGCTTTTATCTTTCCAGGAAAAAACATAAACCTACAGATTAACAATAGCATCAGATCACCTACATTAGTGTTTCTCTTCTTAATCCTTTTTTTGTGATATAGATTTATTCTTTCCATATCGAGACAAAATTTATACATCTTATTTAGTTTGTCCAATCATATATCAGTTGCAGCTTCCCAACTCTAAATTAGTGTTTTAAATACCCACAAGGTTTTGTACTAAAGCTCTATTCGTATGTAGTAGGCTTTATACAAGGATAGATGGCATGGAGAAATACCTATTGGCATCTTGAAATAAGTGTGGTATACAAAAAAAGCACCATCAGCTTTTCATGACAATCACTTTTATTTGCACTAATAGACTTGGCTAGTATGATCTTAATCTCGCTATTGACACTTCAACTTGCCCACTAGTTTGGGAATGATAAGGAGTGTCCATCTTATGTTGTTTCACCTTATACATTGCTAAAGAATCCCAGAAAACCTTGTTATTGAAATGGGAATCTCCATCACTAATAATTGTGTGCAGAGTACTAAAAAAAGGAAAATATTGTTTTTCAATAACTTCGCTACATTTTTTCCCTCATTGCCTATTAACGCCATAGGTTTTACCAATTTGGACACATAGTCCACTTCCACAAAAATATACTTTTAACCATAAAAATCACAAAGGGACCCATAGACATGACCCGATCTAGGGCTTGGAAGTGTCGGGTATCTCAAGCTCAACCAGACCGGACACAACCCTTAATACCCAAACCATTGACCACCTTACACCCCATGTTTGATGAATTCATAACACATAACAAGATAAGATAATATCAATTTAAAGACATTATAATTTGTCTATAACCAAAACCAACATTCCATAACCAAAAAATCAACCAATATCAATACTAATACTGACACCGCCCATCCCCACCGTAGTCCGACAAAGACACTAATAAAAACCAAAGAATATTCAATCGAGACATACCCACAACCATATCCAAAACTAAAACCAAAGAAATAGTAAAGAAATAAGGAAATATATATCATTAACTAGGGTCTTTTAAATTATGGAAGCTCACCACTTCAATCTGACTCAAAAGTTTTCCCCGAATAACCTAGTCAATGAGCATGAGAAGTGGAACTATGATTGATTCCTACATCATGTGGGGATAAGACATCCAAAAAAGGTTAGCGGGTTGATTTCTAGAATCTTACTTGGGGATAAAGATAAAGTAATGCCATCAACCAAAAACCAAGTCAAACAAATGCGCATAACTATATGCATATATATATATATATAAATATATATATATATATATATACACCATGTCGGGGTGGGGAACAAGACATAGCATGCACCTTAAAACCTTAACTTTGGTTTTGTAGGTTTACCAATATAAGTTAACCCATGGGCTATATAGGTCCAATGTTACCCCTTAAACGGGCCAAGTCGTGTTAGCCACACGAAATGGAGATATCATAAATGGCTAGGGACTCTTTGCCCTCCACAATACACATATACATGTATAGTTTTTAGGGATTCCATTGTACCCCTCATACAAACATTAATAAAAACAAACCCTCATGTCCGCAAACATGAGTTTCCAGTGTTTGTACTTTGCAATCACACCTTTACGACTAGCTATCAAAACCCCTATTATTGTGCAACAAAAACATTTAACACATAACCATACTGCAATCCTAGGAGTCAATCATTAAGGCATTATTAAGTGGTATCTTCATACCAACTATAGCTTGTAAGCAATGTCATTAGACAACACTTCGGGGATTCCTAAGTACCCTGTAAACTCCATCATTAAAATCACTTGGCGGATTCTGATGTACCCCACTAGGTATTCATAATCATTCACTTAATGGATTCTTTTGTAACAGATAAGGTTTTTAAAGATATCCTTAACCACTTAGCCATTTATACCATGCATTATTTTCAAGAAACAAGCCAAGCCAAGAAATAATGCATTGTAACCCTATTTCTATCCATCATTCCACCGCACCATAATGTATTTATCAACCATCAATTTAAGTATAATTGTTTCATAAATATCAAGGAAAAAGCATTTAAACAATTTATAATAGAAACCATCAACCCATAGGTCAAAACCCATCTTCAATATCTCTTGAACGATACTTTAAATCACATGATTTTTCAAAATTGATAATGAGGGAAGAGTAACATGCCTTAAACACGAAGTTCTATAGAGCGAAACCATCCTTTAAAGCCCTAATTGATTAATCTCTTTGAAACCCTTAATGTTTATTACCTTGAGGATTTGAGAGTGTTATAGAGTCTGTTTGATATGCATGTGAGGGCTAAGGTTAACCTAAAGAGGTTACAAGATGTGGTTTTTTTGTTGGTAAAAATGGGAAATATTCAGATTGCCCATAACTTAAAAGCTGGAAAAAATATTGCCATTGACTATGAGTCAACCATTGACTCATAACCCCTTCTTAAGACTCATAATCACGAGTCGTAACAAAATGAGTGACAAAGATTCCCATACGTTGAAAACCTTATGACTCAACAAACATACTCATAACAAGACCTTACAACTCATAGGGTCCAGTCAAGTTGTAAGAGCCTGCAAAATCCTAAGATTATTTCAGTCTTTTAGGCTTGTCAGGGGTCCCAAACATAGAATATTTTAGCTATGTACTAAGACTTAGTGTCATTTTAACCTATGAAGGTTGGAAATCTTATTTTGGGACCTTTACATTCATTAAATATTGATGTTTATTTTGATTCATGATCAAGAATGTCCGTCGATATTTTCGGATAAGTTTTAGATTTTTCAAACTTTATTTGAAGCCCCTTTGAAACCCAAAAATAGTGGATCAATGTGATCTTGGTGCGCCTCATTGACTATCATGTTGATTAATATTTTCCCTAGCTACCAGCATCCAATTCCAGTGAATCAATGAGAATATGACATGATGTGTTGGCTATCGCACCGATGCAATTAACGTGCCGCGTCGACCTGCATGTTGGTAATCCAATTTTTACTCATTTAAAATACCTCATTCTTGGGGGTATTTAGGTCTTTTTCCTTTGGGCCTCATCCCTCAAAACACGAAATTAAACTCCCTATAGAGAAAATATAGTTATCCATTCTCCTATTAGCTCAAGAACAAAACCCTAGGTTTTTCAATTTCAAATTAGGAACTCAAGATTCAACCATAAACTTTAAGAAATTCTTCAACACAGGTATTTGAAGTGTTCATCCAAGGGTTCCTTCCACCCTTGGAGTCCAAAATCACTTTTAAACTACAAGTAGTTGATTTTACGGTGTTCATGGTTTGAATTAAAGAGTATCCATGATTCTTATTTGGATTAAGTTCCTAATTCATGATTATATAAATATATCTCATGTGAAATAGATCATTATATGTGTAGATTTATGTGAATCCATGACAAACCCTCGACTTGTGAAATTAGAGATGAATTATGATGCTCGTTTGTTGTTCAATACTATGTGCATATTCTATGCTCACCAAGTGCCTAATAAAGTGTCCATGTGAACTATTAAGAGGATGAAATTATGTCAAGTTAGCTTATTTGCAATTTATATCATGCAAGTGTTTGGTAAAATGCCCCAATGTATAAATGATTATCAAGTTCATAGTTTACATATTTCATATTATGCTATGTCTCTTAATTTATGCTATCAAGTCCTGGGTGTACTTGTACCCGAGAATTTAGCTGATTACCTAGAGAAATGGTAAGTCATGGAATTGTATCAGTCACAACACGATCAGTAGTAGTTTCAGTTAGTAACAAAATTTAGGAAAAACTCAGTAGAATTAATATTTGTATAGTCTAATTTGGTATCCAGTTCAGACCTCGGTAAACTCAGTCAGCTAATAGAATTCAGTAGTATTTTGTCAGTCAACAGAACTCAGTAAACTTAGTTTAGTTTAGCTAAACAATAATCTCAGTAACTGTTTAGTCCAGCCTAGTACAAACTAGAAATTAGTTCAGTGTCTATTTAGTTAGGAGTAGGATTCAGCGCTGAGTTAACCCAAGGATGGAGGCATTCTTATAATCCAGTGTTTGACCCTTAGTAGCAATCCATGCATTACAGAACTACATAGCCAGTTTCGGTTAAGGTATCTTCTTGCCAGATAGTATGAGGGTTGATACTCCTCATCTGAGTTATCTTTTCAGTGAAAGTTGACAAAAGATCTTTCTTTTAGAGACTTTTAACTTATAGCTTATCCTTACCTGTGGTGCGCTATTGACACCCTTCCAACTGGGGTTACAGGTTGAACCCCAAATCAACTAAATAAGGGGCATGTTAGTTAGATAATTACCTTCCACAATCTCAGTATAGAACTCAGTTCAGTTCTACAAATTCAGGACTATCAAACATGGTCACTCAGTTCAATATGGAACTCAGTATTGTACCACGATGCTTAGAACTTTCAGATACAGTCTTTTAGATAATCAGTAATACAATATTTGTAAACCCAGATATCAGTTATCAATATTCCAATTTAGTACTCAGTATTACCATGATCTTAGTTGCAGTCTATGTGTTCATGCATATACTCTTACTCAGTCATACTCATGTTATTTAGTTATTATTGTTCATGCATACGAAACCATTCATTTCAGCGTTCCTCACTGAGTATACCAGTATATTCAAAGTACTGACGTAAGCTTTTCTTTGCGCTATGATGTCTTATATCATAGGTTTAGATGCACGGACCCCAGAGCATCCTTAGCAGTTTATATTCTCATCTTTCAGAGTAGTGGTGAGTCCTCATAGTCCGAGGACCTGCTTATTATTTATAGTACATTAGTTTTATTTTAGTAGATGAAGTTAGTTGGAGGCTTGTCCCATCAACTCCACTGTTCAGATAGTTAGAAGCTTTTTCAGACTAGAGTATATTCAGACAATTATTTAGTTTTTCAGTACTTATATTTAGTTTTGTTATTTTGATACCGCATTCAAATTTATTTATAGATTTGGAGGTTATGGCACATATTTCCTCCTATTTCTACATAATTAAAGTATTTATTACTTAGTTATTACAGTAGGTACCAGTCATGGGTTAGCTTCTGGTCCTTCGAGTTTATGAGCATCATATAGCATCCGGGGTATAGACTCAAGGCATTACGAACTTGGTATCTGAGATAAGTTTCAACGGAGTCCTAAGAAGTCTGAAAGCCACATATAGTGGTCTTATCCATGGGTGTATTGTGCGCCACACTTATAGACAAGAGGCTATGAGATGTTTTAGGAAAAGTTACCCTTCTTTGAGTATTCTTGTCATGCGAGTGAGCATGAGATCTAGTTATACTCTCTTTCTAATCCTAGTTTCTCTTCCATTATAGAATATGCCTCCAAAGATGACTCAAGGAATAGGAATAGGAGATCAGTCAGCCCTTCAGCTCGTACATCCTGATCCTTTGGGTGAGTATGTCTCCCACACGGAGTTCAGAGTATCCTTTATCACCCTAGCTCATTCTGTGGTAGCCCAAGATAAATGTCTAGCTGCAGTTCCATCCAACCCAGTAGCCAATACTACTGCTGCCAGGATTGAGGACTTCACCTAAATAAGCCCTTTATCGTTTACCGGTCTATGACACATGAGGACCCTATGGAGTTTCTTGATCAAGTGTAGAAGGTTATAAATAACATTGGGTTGACTACTATTGAGAGCACTCACTTGGTCATATATCAGTTACAGAATATGGCTCACTCATGGTTCAAAAAGTGGAAGGCATAAAGGCTCACAAATACAGGGTCCATAGAATGGGAAGAGTATGTAGTTTCTTTCCTGGATAGGTTCTTCCCGCAAAAGCTGAGGAAAGCGATGGTTTTTTAGTTTATACACCTAAAGTAGGGCAATATGACAGTGCAGGAGTATCTCTTAAGTTTACTCAGTTAGCCAAATACTCACCATATGTTGTAGCAAATAATAGAGCAAAGATGAGTAAGTCTGAGACAAGAGTGTCTAGCAGTATGGTCAAAGAGTGTAGGACCGTAATACTTATTAAGGGGATGGATATAGCCATGCTCATGGTCCATGCTCAGTAGATAGAGGAGGCCAAGAATAGAGAGAAAGAGAGGAAGAATAAGAGGGAAAAATAGCTAGTTTCAATTTTGCTTTGCCTAAGTCAGAGTGTGGGAATCATTGTAAGTTTTGCCCAAAATCCTCAATTCTAGCTCCTTTTTCAACCATTGCTCCAAAGCAAAAATTCAGAGATGGCAAGTGAGATAGAGCATCAGGCCCAAAACCCTAGGGAAGTGTTAGAAGTGCCCTAACTAATCCTTTTTGCCCGAAGTATGGCAATAACCACCAGGGTATCTGCAAAGTTGGCAGAGATTTGTGTTTCAAATCTGGCAAGCTAGGCCAAAGCATTAGACAGTGTCGTCAGGTAGGTTCACAGATTCAGCATAACCATCCTCCAGCTCAGTATATTTGGCCGAATCAGCAGGGTGCTTCTTCCTGTGCCACCAGTGGGGAGCACCCAAGCAGAATCTATGCTCTTCAGTCCCGACAAAATAAGGAAAGCTTTCCTAATATGGTCACTGTTATGTTATAAGTTTTCCATTTACATGTTTACGCTTTGCTAGATCCAGGAGAATTTTTTGTCTTTTGTTACTCTATAATACCAGTTGATTTTAGATTCAGTCCAAAAATTTTAGTAGAGCCCTTCTAAATTTCTACAACAATGGGTAAATATATCATAGCTTGGTAGGTATATAGGAATTGTCTGATTATGATATCTTAGAAAGTCACT